>NW_021441362.1:0-532 GCF_001605985.2 Dendrobium catenatum
GACCCATGTTGAAAAAGGTAGAGTAGAACGGGACATATAAAACTCACATTATCAACCAAGATTCTCTTGACATTATAACATGGGTTGCCAATTCCTGCACTAATTACAAGTGGTTCTTCATGAGGGGTATTTATTTCCTCTAAGTTAGAATCATTTAAAGCAATAAAGTGATCAGTGCGAGACTTCTTCGACGTTGGATCTTAGATGGCTACAATCAGGACTTGACTAGGCATTGTAGGTCCTGCAACAAAGGTTTTAATTTCACCAACCACTTGATGATTGTTCGATGATTTCCTTGGATGTTTATTTTGCCATATAGTTAGACCACCCTCATCACAAACTATTGGGTTCTTGATTTATTGTCAGAGATATCCTTGTCAGATCAACCTCTTGATTTCTTCCTTAAGTTTTCTGCATGATTCAGTAGTGCATCTATGATTATGGTGAAAGTGACAATATTACTCCTAATTTCTAACGTTAGGCTTCAAAGGATTCAACCTATTCACATTCTCCTAGTCTTGAATGGCCATCA
>NW_021441363.1:0-327 GCF_001605985.2 Dendrobium catenatum
CGAGTCAACTCGACTCGTTTATAGGCTCGCGAGTCAAGCTTATCGAGCTCACGCATCGAGCTCGAGCTGGCTCGGCTCTTGAGCTCGAGAGCTGGCTCGAATAAATATTAATATTTTTTAAATAATTTTATTTTATTTGTTAAATTTAGATATTAAAAAAAATTAATAAAAACCACCTAAATTTTATTTAAATGTTAAACATTTCATTTTTTTTTATAAATTTTGACTAAGTTTTAAAAATCCCGCTTAAGTTTTAAAAATCCCGCCTAAATTTTGAAATTCCCGCCCATGGCTCGCGAGCCGGCTCGAGCTCGTTTACAATGAGAC
>NW_021441364.1:0-317 GCF_001605985.2 Dendrobium catenatum
TTGTTCATCCGATCTTCGATTCCTGAAAAGTTAGAAGCAACAAGAAATTCAAGAGAATCAACAGTGTTTGTCAATCATCAAAACATGAGTCATGAAAATAGATTTATAACAATCTCCTCCTTTTTGATGATGGCAAACACAAGTAGGAAAAACTCAGAGAAGAAAAAAAAGTTTTCTAGAAATTCAAAGTTATAAGCACATACCCTTTTCCTATCACATCCTACTCCCCCTTTTGTCATCACAAAAAGAGGGTCCTAGATGTTAGGAAAGTTGCTATTTACATGTTTTACATTCTTGCAACTTGTATAGTTTTGATG
>NW_021441365.1:0-282 GCF_001605985.2 Dendrobium catenatum
CTTAGTGCATTTGGATGGTTAGGATTGACTGTATGAGCTCTTTGATGGTTGCCAAGTGTCCATGGAGTTGATGGGATCAAGGGATCAAAGGACAAGAGGTGGCATGAGGTTTTAAATCTCCTTTTTGCCCCTTTGAACACATGGCTTGATCAAGAGCCATTGGATTAGATCTAAGGGTTACAAAATGCTCTAAGGAGCTTCTAGAAGAGGTCTTAACAGCTGGATGAATTAGGGCTCAAGTGAATTAGCTTAAGGAATTAATTGGGCAAGGTTTAAAGTTCA
>NW_021441366.1:0-243 GCF_001605985.2 Dendrobium catenatum
AATGAAGACGGGCCTTATAGTTAGTTGACCTGCTTTAAGATGAGTGCAATATACAAGGAATCTACCAAATTAAATAGATTTGAAATCCATAATAATTTTGGTCAAAATATCCTAAGCAAGTTTTTAATATAATTAGGACAACTGTAATAAACTTTTTGAACCATTTTTAGAATAATATTTATCAAATTATGAAGATAAATAAGCTAAATATTATATTAAAGAAATTCCCTTACAAACTTTTGT
>NW_021441367.1:0-523 GCF_001605985.2 Dendrobium catenatum
CTTAGGTTTAGGGTCCTTAAATAGCAAGATTTTGATCTTTTTTTGGACTTTTTTGCTCTTGCTTTCTCGAGAGACTTCCCCAGCCTCTGAGACTTGGCAAGAGAACTCCCATAGCCCTTCCCCACCTTTTCCAACCCAAACCCGGACACCTCGAGTCGTCGCCGGCGAGAAGTCCGGCGAACCCGACCGTGAAACCCTTCCTTCGCAAATTCCGCTCGAGCGAAGGAGATTTGGAGCTTGGCGTCAACTAAAGATTTGTTCCTGCTGATTCCACAAGTCCAACGAGCCCAAGATCTCCCGAATCCACCGTGTGGCTTGAGGTATATCGCAAACCCTAGTTTAGAACACATAGGGCTAAATAACTTTTCAATAAGTGCGTTTTAGAACTCAAAATTGATTCCCCATGAATGCTCTTCACTTTTAGAACATAGATCTAAAATTTCGTTTGATTTCGTCTACCCGATCGAGAGAAATCATCAAAAAATAGGTTAGGGTTTTCGGTTCGCCGCGAGCTGAAGCCAGA
>NW_021441368.1:0-267 GCF_001605985.2 Dendrobium catenatum
CCTCCATTATCGTACAGGATGATAGCCATATCATCCTTGCCGATTGGTTCAAATATGAGGAAAATCATCCTGAATATCGCCCTGAAATGAAGCTGGCCGATGTCTAATCATTTCGGACGATCTTGCGATCAGCCCGGACGAAACCCCCATTAATTGCTTTTCAAAACTGCCTGAGAAATTTTAGAAAAATTGTCCTGGATCGTCCTAGATGATATTTTATAGTCCAGGCCGATCCACCAGGCCGATATCGAAAAATAAGAATTTCCT
>NW_021441369.1:0-239 GCF_001605985.2 Dendrobium catenatum
TTTAAGAAAAGAGATGAGCATCTTACCACTTATAAAATGAATATAATAAAATACTAATTCTTTATTTTCTAATAAGAAAATTAGATTGTTTAGATTGCAAAGATTATAAAGTTATTATGAGTAAAAATTTATATATTTAACATCAATTATTAGTTTTGAACTTTAATATAAATGGGCAAAAAATAAAAAATAAAGTAAAACGATTTTCTAGGATTAGATGGGGGAATTTAAAGAATATT
>NW_021441370.1:0-251 GCF_001605985.2 Dendrobium catenatum
ATGATATAAACAAGATAAATATATCAAGGTCATGAAACATTGTAGACAATTAGAGAAAGAAAATTATTGTACATGTGACAAAATGAAGATTAATTTAAGTTATTTTTGAATACAAATATAATTGAACAATAGATTGTTTTGAAATTGAAGATTAAAAGATAGAGGAAAGAACAGTATCAATATACGTTTTTGGCAACACTGTGCATCTTTTCAGTATTTGTGGCACACTTTGTGCATCTTTTTATATTTGG
>NW_021441371.1:0-1172 GCF_001605985.2 Dendrobium catenatum
TCTTTTGGCTTCTTTCTCGTAATGTTGCATAATAACCGTTAGGGCAGAGATTTTATCAGAGGAAGGTTGGGTCTCCATTTAGCAAAGAGCCTCAAATTTACTATTTGTGATAATAACTTTAGAATAGATGGGAAAATGTTACATTGGGGAAGAATAAGAAAGAGCAAGAGTATCCACCATAGACAATTGCTTTTATTATAAATATATTTCTTCATATATATGTTCAAGAAAGTGTTTGTTTGATAGTTTAAAAATATTCGTTAGATATGTTCGCGAACATGCTCGATGTAATCGTTTGTTAGGAAGCTCGATAAAGCTCGTTTGTTAAGTTCATGAACATCTAAAAGTAGAGCTCATGTTTGTTTGTTTAAAGCTCGATAAGCACTAAACAAATGAACATGAACTTAACATAAACTGAACATGAACACCCTTTAATTTAAATGAACCAAACATGAACACAAACAATAAAGCTCGAACAAACAAGATAAACTTGAACAACCTGATATTAAATGAACACAAACATGAACACTCACATACTAGGCTTGGCTCAGTTTGTTTGCAGCTCTAATTATTAAGTTTTTCTTATTGTTTCAGTTGGTGCAACGAATGGATCTTGAAATTGAAATGATCAAGACCTTAAATGACTGGAATAATGAGTTTGTGAATGTCAAGTATCTGCAAGGAGAGTACAAAAAGAAATATAATGGCAAGATCAAGGAGATGAAGGCTATGAAGGAGCAGCTAGCAGAGTGCAGGACAGAATTGACTATTATGGCAACTTTAGCCTCTTTGCAAAATCAATAGATCATGGATCGTCTGCATATTGAGTTGGTGGATGGACATGCAGTAATCAATCAACATGTTAAAGATCAATAGGTCATTGAGGAGAAGATTACATCTATTGAAATGAGAACATAAACTTTGGAGCTTTGACGTCAAAAAATAGAGGGGAAACTGATATATATCATCAAAGAATTTTCTTGATCGAGCATGAATCTCGAAGCAAAATCAAGTTAGAAACTTCAAAATTTAAATTGAAAAGCATATGAATCCCAATTTCAGCAAACTTATAGTCAAATTGAAGGTCTTAAAAATATGAATCCAAAACACCAAATTCAACTGAATCCGAGCTGAAATATGAGTAGGGCTGCAAACGAACCGAGCCGAGCCGA
>NW_021441372.1:0-1129 GCF_001605985.2 Dendrobium catenatum
AGAGAGAGCAAGAGAGAGATAGAGAGAGCAAGAGAGAGAGAGAGAGAGAGAGAGATAGTGAGAGTTGAACTTTAAGAGAGATAGTGAGAGAGAGAGAGAGAAATATGAGAAAATATTTTAATTTTAATTTTTTTAAATGTTTTTTTATTTTTTTTAAATAAGTAGATTACCACATGATTCGCTTTATTTATATTTTAATGTATTCTTTCAATTAAATTCACATAGTTGGATATTATACCACCCCGAGGGGTAGACTAATATCCCTTTATTGATCTGAAAGAAAGAAGACTATAATTCATTCTTCTAATCAGGTGTAATATAGGGAATATACAAATCATCCCGGGGGATGATAAGTATATTATCCTATCTATCCGATTAAACTAATGAATTATGGATTTATTTCCATAATCAATTATATATGATATTTGATCCGCTCATAAGATCAAATCAACTATCCACCTATCCTTTAATTATGAAAATAAATTTTAAAATATGAATAAAGTACGATCTAAGTCCATAAATCTTTCCCCTACCCTAGAAAGGAAACTAAGGTAGGGTTTAGATTATTTTGGGATCTAGACTTCCTATATTTAATTACATCTCCTAAGAGAAAACACTTAATTTAAATGAAGACTAACTAATTTTAAAATTATATGCAAATTTAACTAAATATTTGGGCTAATTTAAATTTTCATGCTCAGGCTTTGGATTATAATTTCTAACACTGAATTTGAAAGATTTAGATTTTGATTATAAGGATGAATATGCAGGGAGAGGGTGTATACATTCTGGACTTACCACCTTCCTAGAGTGGGCTGCCAGCTAACAATCCTAACCACAACAATCGTCGATGAATGCAAGATTTAAGATGGCTCTATCCTAAGAATCAAGGAATGGTTAAAAAAATTTAATCAAATGCAGGATAATATGCTCACATAAATTGAAAATCTACATGAATGCTGATGATGTATGAAACAGTGCATATATATAAGAGAGCTAATTTTATTAATATAGAATTTATAGATTACATCTCAGGATCTACAGTAAAGTAAAGGTGGCCAGGCCCCACCGATAACAAGCCTGGGTTATAAACCTATAAGAGAGTATAATTAAATACAACTGCTTATGA
>NW_021441373.1:0-246 GCF_001605985.2 Dendrobium catenatum
CCGAACCACTATAAATTTCTATGTTCTTATTTCTTGCTTCCACACTTTAAATTTCCGCGCTCATTTTTTTTTGTGATGTGATTTTGGCTTATGAGATTTTACTTCTTTCTGAAAAGAATTTTTAAAATACCTCTTGGTTAGCTTGGGCCATGTCTATAGGGCTTAACATCCCTAACAAAATTTCATGACGATCGAAGAAGATTACTTGGAACCTTGCTTGGAGAAACCCTTGTGAATCCTCTCACA
>NW_021441374.1:0-292 GCF_001605985.2 Dendrobium catenatum
ATTTGAAATTATATGAAATTAACTCTAGATGAAATGCATTGTGCCTTAATTAGGCTTAAGATTCGTTTGAGATTTTTTTTTTTTTCTAAAACAGCTTTTTAGTATAAAATTTTCTTAAATAAGAATTTTTTGTGCTAGGAATTTGTTTTAGAAAAAAAAAATATCCCAAACAAAATCTTAGGCTTTGTCTATGAAACTTTTATTTGGTCCGAACACCTGACGTAGCTCTACATTCGGACGCCAATAATATGTCGCCATGTGCTCTTACTCTCTACCATGCTGCCCGACGACC
>NW_021441375.1:0-361 GCF_001605985.2 Dendrobium catenatum
TATATATATATATATATATAAGAAACATAGAAATTGATCAGGTGCATTGCTTCAAAAATGACACCTCCATTCAATTTATACAAAAATACAAGGAAATGGAATGAAAAAAAGACTAACGCTCTCGTTGCTTTGGTTCTCCTTTTCCCAAACTTCTTTTTTCCCACGTCCCACTCAAACTTGCCTCTAGCCCCGTGTCTTGTACTCACAGGCACAACCCAACTCTGCACGTGAATCCTATGTGACCCGCATGCTCGTATGCATGACACCGACCGTGCAATTCATTTGCGTTGACTTCTACATGACATGCATGCTCGTACGTGCGTCATTAGCCGTGCGATTCACCCGTGCTGAGTCATGTGTA
>NW_021441376.1:0-294 GCF_001605985.2 Dendrobium catenatum
TTAATCTTAATAATATATAAAAAATTATGTGGTAAAAGTTTTACTCGTGTATAATTACCCACCTTTTTTATAACAGAAATAAAATTTAAACAAAGAAATATTAAAACATAAAAATTTTAAAACTATGATAAACATAATGTGATCATCTCAATCTATATATTTTTCTCAAGTGGCCTAACGGCTAAAAATGACCTGAAGTAGCTTAAAATTGACTTTTTCTCTTTAAAAAGCCCTTAAATGTCTCTCCACTTTGACTATCATGGTGTTTGAATGAGTTAGAATAATGGATTTAAA
>NW_021441377.1:0-303 GCF_001605985.2 Dendrobium catenatum
CTCATAATTTTAATGTATGAAACATTAACATAAGTTATCAATAATTTGTATATTCTTATGTATCATCTTTATTCTTAAAAGTAGGAATCAAAACACTCATTTTTCACTCATCTAACATTTTTTTTAAGTCTTTAAAATAATATTAACAATTTTAGTAAGCCAGAAAATTCCTTGATCACCTAAGGATTTTTATACTTCTATTGGAATATCATGAGGTCCAACTATATTTCACGCTTTATTTTTTTAAAGCCTCTCTAACTTCAAATTCACTAATATGTTGATAAAAATAATAATAATTATTTT
>NW_021441378.1:0-282 GCF_001605985.2 Dendrobium catenatum
AACTGAAAGAGCTTAAGAAGGAACATGAAATCCTTAGAAAAGATCATGCATTAATAGATAACAACCACATGAAACTTTTTGACGAACATGATAACTTGAATAAGAATTTTGAGAATTTAAAATCATCCTATGCTGATCTTGAAAGAGATTTTAAAAATTTTAAGGATGAATCTGAGAGGAAAATATATCGAATCAGTTATAAAAATCGAATCTTGGAAGAAATGAATTCATTTTATAAATTGACGATAAAAGCTCTTGAGGATAATAGGATACCCCCCAAAC
>NW_021441379.1:0-377 GCF_001605985.2 Dendrobium catenatum
TGGACTTAGACCTAAAGACTGATTTAAACTGGATTGGATGCCGTAAGAGCGTACTTAAGCCAGAAAGCCAATAGGATGTCGTAAAAGTGGACTTAGACCTAAAGACTGATTTAAACTGGATGGCTGCCGTAAGAGTGGACTTAAGCCAGAATTCCAATAAGATGCCGTAAAAGCGGACTTAGACCTAAAGACTGATTTAAACTGGATGGCTTCCATAAGAGCGGACTTAAGCCAGAAAGCCAATAGGATGCCGTAAAAGCGGACTTAGACCTAAAGACTGATTTAAGTTTGATTGGCTGCCGTAAGAGCGGACTTAAGCCAGAAAACCAATAGGATGCCATAAAAGCGGACTTAAACCTAAAGACTGATTTAAACTG
>NW_021441380.1:0-275 GCF_001605985.2 Dendrobium catenatum
GGCTTTGCTTACTTTCGCTTTTTTTTTCCAGCTTTATATATATATATATAGCTTTCCTCCTGTTTGTAGTAATAATTTGATCAAATAAAAGTTCATAAGTGGAGTCCAAGCCATGAACATCAACCTAAAATGTCTTTTAACTATCATGAATTATTGAATCACTTAAAAAAAAGGCTAACACTCTTAGCAGGTAAGATGACACTAAGAGCATTATCACGCAGGTCATTAGTCATTAAAATTAGTTGCTCAAAATTTCCCAAAAAAAAAAAAAAAGT
>NW_021441381.1:0-284 GCF_001605985.2 Dendrobium catenatum
AACTAATCATTTCATTTAAATTTAGTAATTTCTAATAGGTTAAATACCTAATCAATTAAGCACTTCACTACTTATGAAAAATTATGTGATGTAAAGATTAATGAAAATAAACAAGCCATCTATTAAATAGGAAATTATGAAACCTTTAAGGATTTTTAGATAGAATAAAAATGGAGGCAAAAAATAAACATACAAAATATTTATAAAATATTTAGCAAATAAAAAGTTAAAAAAAAAAATTGAAAAACTAAGTACTGAACTGATAAAATTTGAGCATATATTGA
>NW_021441382.1:0-219 GCF_001605985.2 Dendrobium catenatum
GGGAAATTGCCTGAGAATAATGTAGTGCAGATGGATATGGGTGAACGGATTGGTCTTGGCTATAAAGACACTATTGGTAATGCGGAATGCAAAGCAGGTGTTTGTGGATATGGCTCTACTGAATAGTTTCCTTCATTCCAAACTTGGAATACCACAATGGCTGGCAAGTCAGTTAAGAAGGCAAATGTGGAGATGAAAGCTGCATCGAATGCTTGGAGG
>NW_021441383.1:0-285 GCF_001605985.2 Dendrobium catenatum
ATATTTGTATTTAATTTTCAATTAATGAACTAAATAAAAATCAACTATATATTTTGTTTTTTATCAATAATTGAATGCCAAAATAATAAATAAATATACTAAATTACTAATTAAACTTTCTCCAATGCAATCAATAATTCCAATAAATTTTTTATAAATTATCGCCGGCTTGAAGGGTGCGTTGGTAATTACATTTTGATGCAAGGGTAATAATGTAATAACATATTATCAAATCTATTCATTTATTATATGTTCTGCGGGATTATTTTTTTTTTTATAATTATT
>NW_021441384.1:0-205 GCF_001605985.2 Dendrobium catenatum
GACGTCACTTGGAATTCGGGTGGAACTTTAACATCACTTGAAGGTTGGACAGAAATCCGGCGTCACTTGGAGTTCGGGTGAAACTCCAGCATCATTTGAAGGTCGGACAAAACTTCGGTGTCACTTGGAGGTCGGGCGAAATTCCGGCATCACTTGGAGGTCGGGCAAAATTCCGGCAGTAGTCGATCAGGAGTTTTTCCCTTCT
>NW_021441385.1:0-1130 GCF_001605985.2 Dendrobium catenatum
CGATTGCATGTATTTTTTCATAAAAAATAAAGATCTGTTTGAGATTAATACTTATAAAACTAAACTTTAGTTTAGATGGTCCTGCCTATGACGACCCTTACCTCCCATCATGGTAAGAAATATTACAGTGAACTGTGATGACAAATCATACACTACAAACCCCACATACATTGACTATCTCGGTAGTTCATATCCCACTCTTTCTAGATTGCTCCCTCCCATCATCCTTAGAGGAGTTTCTCATGTTTATCTCCTTGACTTCTGAGCCTCATCATTATTTCTACTTAACTTTTGTCGCCCATGGTCTTCAGCGGAATCAAGTGAGCTGAAATCAATAAATAAAGATTCATTTGGCATGGAATACAACTCATCGTCATCAATAAGTTCCACGTACATCGAACTTACATTTTCCCCATGATGTCTGGGAAAGGGGTATGTAATACATCTGCTATGTATGATATAATCATCTTGAAGTTACTAGATGGACAAGAGGGGAGGGGGGTGAATTGTGAAAATTTTTTGACAATATTTAAAACCTAAGCAAGAGTTCTAATTTTTTTGATGCTTTTAAAAATTTAACATGGATAAAAGATTTAAACAACTTTTCTTTCACAAATTTTCCCAAGCAAATATTATGAAATAAAATGCACTCAATAATAAAAAGACAATAAGGAAAAAGCACACGGAGATTTTTATAGTGGTTCAGTCAAACCATGACCTACGTCCACTCCCCGTAGTCCTCCGCTCTGGGTATTTTATTACAAGCAATAGCTCTCCTTTTGCCCCCCTTGGCAAGGCAAAAAAGCACTTACAATACTCCCTTTCACCAACCCGGCATGGCGGAGTGCCAAACTCTGTTTCACCCTCCTGGCGAAAGTAGAGAACCTTCTCATTTTTCTCCCTCCTGGAGAAGGCAGAGTACCTCGAGGTCACGGATGTAGAATAGCCTTTCCCCTTGGAGATCCTCCCACAAATTCTTCTAGGGCCACAGGAGGAACAAGATGCAGCAAGTTTGGAGCAACTGTGTGATCTCCCTCACACCTTCTTCTCCCTCACAACGCTCACATTCTCCTCCTCTCTCAAACCCTAAGAACTTCTCAAGAGCTCTCTCCCTCGGAATCCATCTCTAA
>NW_021441386.1:0-389 GCF_001605985.2 Dendrobium catenatum
TCAAGATAACAACACAATCTACCAATGTTACAAGCTTTTAACTTATAATATTCAATGAACTTGTATAGCAATCTTGAATTACCTTTCATCATGCCCTTCAAAGATTATTTGGGATCAATTTTATTTAGCCTAAATTGGCAAAATTTTATATTTTAAAGCTAAATTGCTAAATATAACTATTTAGGGAATTTTTTCTTCAAAAATACATGCATACAATATTATTGACAATATAGACAATTTTAGTTTTTTAAAGAGCAACCCCTATAAAGATATCTTCTATAATATCACTTTTCCATATCTTCATATTGTAAAAGAGTATAAGCAATGAATTCAAATTATTTTAATATATTGTAAAAAATATAAGGAATATATAATAAGATAAAAACTAT
>NW_021441387.1:0-337 GCF_001605985.2 Dendrobium catenatum
TATTAAGTATTATAAGATTTTGTTTGGGGTGGCATAAGTTTTTCTATTTTTTATTTTTTAAAGCTTATTTCTATGCCAAAATTTTAAAAATACTTTTCCAAAAATAAAATTTTAAAGTTAATTAAAATAATAGTAAAATATCTTTCAAACCTACATTATTTTTAACTAATTTATTTTCTTACCACCATCAAATGTTGTTTTAAACAAAGTATATATATATTTATGTGAAAAATCAAATAACATATATTTTATAGTTATCACATATATTAGTAGATTATTTTTAAAAAAACATCAACCGCATAATATCCTAACTAAAATATTATTACAATTTACAAAA
>NW_021441388.1:0-224 GCF_001605985.2 Dendrobium catenatum
CAGTAGTGGTTGGAAGTAAGAAATAGAGAGTTTTTTGGTGGATAGGGGTAATCTGAGATATTTGATAACATTTTCAGCACGTGCAAATTGAAGGAAATTCGCAATGTCAGTAGCCACCTGATTGTCACGGGAGAAGATAATGGAGCACTTATCCCTATTGATATGAAGACCAGAGGAATCCCAAAAATTGGAAATAACATGATTTAGAGCTTGAGCATTTTGTC
>NW_021441389.1:0-255 GCF_001605985.2 Dendrobium catenatum
TGGTTCCTACAAGGAGGCCAAGATAAAGAATTTGTTTATTTTAACCATAGTATTTGTGCAACGCAACTTCATACTGCAATATATTCTGCCTCGGCCGTGGAAAGGGCTACTAAGTTTTTCTTTCTATTGGACCAAGAAACTAATGATTGTCCTATGAATTGGCAGGTACCAGAGGTGCTTTTTCTATCTACCCTACATCGTATAAAATTCGAATTTGAGTAACCTATGATTTCAAAGAAGGTGCTATGCCTAGGA
>NW_021441390.1:0-218 GCF_001605985.2 Dendrobium catenatum
ATTATTGTTTGTATGATTTCAAATTAAACCAATCTCGTAAACTCCCCCTGAATTGATGTATATATGAAAATAAGGAGGCATTTTGAACCATAAAACAATATTTTTTTTTGTTTTTTTTTTAAATTTAAAAAAATAACAAACTAGATAACACACAAGCCAAGCAAAACATACAAACACAATAATTTCTCCACCTTTTTGACAACAACAAAAAGTGAAGA
>NW_021441391.1:0-401 GCF_001605985.2 Dendrobium catenatum
ATTAAAAAAGGCCTTGTATGGTTTAAAACAGACACCAAGAGCTTAGTATGAAAGGCTTAGCACATTCTTACTAGAGAGTGAGTTTGTTAAGGGGAGTGTAGACACCACCCTTTTTCTTAAAGAATATGAGATGATTTACTCATTGTTCAAATTTATGTGGATGACGTACTCTTTGGATCTTCTAATAAAAAATTATTTGAGGAGTTTTCTAAAACAATGAGTAGAGAGTTTGAGACGAGTTTGATGGAAGAATTGTCCTACTTTTTGGGGTTTAGCATAAAACAATTGGAGGATGGAACCTTTTTGAATCAAACAAAATACATAGGAGACATTTTGAAGAAATATGAGATGAACAAAGCCAAGACAATTAACACTCCCATGACTTCTAGTGCTCTATTGGA
>NW_021441392.1:0-224 GCF_001605985.2 Dendrobium catenatum
AATATAGCGACGTGTTGCCCAAAACTTGTTATATATTACTTTATGTGCAGGTTTAGAATTTAGGGTGAACCTCCCTCAAATAGAGGCGAGGCTGTTAATTTTTTTGGCCGCCGGAAACTACGATACCAGACGGATGATTGACGCCGCCGGTAACTTCGTTAAACCGCCAGTATTATACCGGCGGTTACCGACGGCACCCGATGGTTATCCGGTGGAAGCCCGGC
>NW_021441393.1:0-205 GCF_001605985.2 Dendrobium catenatum
CTTGCTAAAATAGTTTATAAGTGCTTTGCATATGAAATAGATTTCCTATGTTGACTTGTAAGAGCTCGCATATGTCATCTATTTCTCCCAACATGCTGATTGTGAACACATTTATGCAATTATTGCATGCTAATCACCATAGCTTGCTAAGATTTAATATGTCTGCTTGTGCCTTTTGTATGCTTTATGTGTTTGGACTCACCAT
>NW_021441394.1:0-337 GCF_001605985.2 Dendrobium catenatum
CAAACCGGCCTTGAGAATTCCAAGAAGTCTTGTTTCCCATGTGTGGCTCCTTGGCTTCCACCATGGGCTATTGTTTTTTGTGCGTTTGCCCCTTGGATTTCTGGCCGGCTGCTGGTTTTCTGAGCCTGGGATGTTTTCCCGTGGCTGTGTTGCCTTGGTTCCGCGCGGCTTCCTTGGCTCCCGCGGCTGCTTCTTCAGTTCTTGGGCTTGGGCTGTTTTCCGTGTGAAGTATGGGAGGATTTCCATGCTTGTGATGTTTAGGTTCTTGTGACAATTAAAGTTTGTGTCTTTTGGTATTCTCCTTTCATACCTATAAATATGAGGGGCTTGTAATGTT
>NW_021441395.1:0-280 GCF_001605985.2 Dendrobium catenatum
TACGTCTTGTTTATGAATAAATTCATTCAATTGAAAGGGTATAACATAATAAATGAAATTATTTTTTTATAAAATAATCATTTATTATAATAAAATTAAAAATTATTTGAAAATATACAAAATAAAAACTTAATCGAACTTCTTAACGAACTTTATATTGAGCTTGTTCATGAGCTTTAATTGAAATTGTTCATGAACATAGCGAGTCGAACACATAGATGTTAGTTTGTTTATTTAACAATTGAGTATTTTAAAAATTATTGAAATTTGTTTGATTACT
>NW_021441396.1:0-561 GCF_001605985.2 Dendrobium catenatum
TAAATTATTTTTTAAAGTGGTAGGAATTGATCATTATTTTGCTTCCCTTAGGACCCCATATCAGAATGGTATAACTAAAAGGAAAAAATATGACACTAGTGGAGGCTGCAAGGACCATATTAGCTGAGTTTACCCGACCTTGAAATATTTTGCAGAAGATGTGAGTACTACTTATTATGTGCTAAATATGGTGAAAATTAGATCTAAGCTAAATAAGATACCTTATTTTTTACTTGAGTGTATGTCACCTACTATTTCTCAATTACATGTGTTTTGGTTTAAGTGTTTTGTCTTTATTAATGGCAAATTTGTATTAGAGAAGGAGTTTCATCTAGAAAATTTTAATTATATATCAGACAAAGGAGTATTATTAGGTTGTTACTCTATAGGTAAAGCCTATAGGATCTTTAGTAAGATGGCTTTAGTTATAAAGGAATCCACACATATCATTTTTTGTTGAATCTAATAAATTAGTTAAGCTTAGGATAAAAGATATTTATGAGGTAGAAATTAGCCATGGAGTAGAGGTTGTTGACCTGGTAAATAGAGTAGAACCTTAGG
>NW_021441397.1:0-246 GCF_001605985.2 Dendrobium catenatum
ACTCTCGCACGAAGCATATTGAGATTGATCAAAAATTTCTAAGGGATCACATTCAACAAACAAATATTCGGCTTCTACCCATAAGTACAACTGATCAAGTAGCTGAAATTCTTACTAAATCTCTATCAACCCCGCGTTTCATTTTTCTTAGAAGCAAATTGACGGTTATTCAGGACCCATCAATTTGACGGGGGGTATTAGAACATAATTATCATAGCAATATTAGATTAACTGTTTGGCCTCCAG
>NW_021441398.1:0-203 GCF_001605985.2 Dendrobium catenatum
TAGAGAGAGAAGAAGAGAGAGAGAGAGAGAGAAGGAGAGAGAGAGTGAAGGGAGAGAGAGAGAGATAAGGAGAGAGGAGAGAGAGAAAGAGAGGGGGAGAGGGAGAGAGAGATAGAGAGAGAGAGAGAAGAAGAAAAAGAACATGAAGAGTAAGAAGAATAAGAAGAAGAAGGATAGAGAGAGAGATTGAGAGAGAGAGGTCA
>NW_021441399.1:0-247 GCF_001605985.2 Dendrobium catenatum
TTTCCGCTATGAGCAGTTCAAAACACAAAAACAAGACTTAAAATGATTCAAAAGCTTAAACTAGAAATGAATCACCTCTTCAGATTCCTCCACTACTGATATTGCTCACATCACTAACTCCAAATCTTTAAATCTCCAAGTCATCTCTAAGCTCACCTTCTCAGTCAAATCCCATTCTCCAACCCATATCCTCACCTTGAAGCTTATCATCAAATCAGCCACCACCTACTCTGACTCCTCTAGTCAT
>NW_021441400.1:0-224 GCF_001605985.2 Dendrobium catenatum
ATAAAGAATAAAAATCACATAAACTAAAATCACACCAACAAAAAAAAATGCAGAAATTAAAGTGCAGAAGCGAGAAAACAAGAACACATAAATTTATAGTGGTTCGATCAACTCGACCTACGTCCACTTCCTGGAGGCACCCTCCGAGTATTGCACTACAATCATGACTCTCCTTTAGCCCCCACAACTAGGTGGAGAAGCCTTCACAAGAACCTCCTTTTTGC
>NW_021441401.1:0-383 GCF_001605985.2 Dendrobium catenatum
TTGTATGGTGTTAATATAACTGGCCAACAAGAATACGGAGTAGCTGTTTGACTATAGGGAGTAAAACCATCAGTACATAATCCCAATCTTATGTTGCGGGGTTCAGCAGCAAATGAAGGATACACTTGATCAAAATGTTTCCACGCTTCAGCATCTGATGGATGAGAAAGAATATCACTTTTTGCTATTTTCTTCTTATGCCATCTCATATGGCCTACTGAACTTATTGATGCATAGAGCCGCTGAAGTCTTGGAATGATTGGTAAATAAAACAAACGGGAATATGACACATCTTTCTTTGGACGACGTTGTTTTCCCGAGTTTTACTTAAACAGAGGAGCATTGTAGGTGCGGCAAATAACTTCTGCTGCATCATCCTTATA
>NW_021441402.1:0-342 GCF_001605985.2 Dendrobium catenatum
TGTCGTTTTGGTAAAGATCTTTGCATTAAATTTCATATATTTGGTCGCTAACGAAGAGTGTTTGGGAACTTTTGAGCATAGTAGTTTCACTTTATTTTTTTTTTTTTTATGCAAATGGTTGGAAGCTTTGTGAGTCGTTTCGTGTTGCAAAAGTTTATGATAGATTTTGTGAATTGTTTTATAACGAAGGCTTTATGTGAATTATTTTTGTATTGAGAATTTTGTGATTTTGTTGTGTGAATGTTTTCTTGATGGAGGGCTTCATAGTGCCTATTCATTAAGAAAACTTTCACAAGTCTACCCCACTTCAAATGAAGGATAAGGCACTTGATTGTGGGTCTT
>NW_021441403.1:0-242 GCF_001605985.2 Dendrobium catenatum
TTTGGTGGGGATGTAAGTGGAGGACTCAAGAGAACTCAGAGGAAACGAGAGTTTAGCTGGAGAAGGTTTTTTGACGGTGAGAGATGCTAGGGTTCAAAAACATGCCTTTTTAGAAGTTTTCTCTCTATTCAAACGTCTCCATGCGATTTGAACGTCTGTGATCGACTCACAAGCTCTCCAGATAATGCCACATGTCCCTAGAAATGTTGGAAGGCTGCCCTAAAGGCTGGACACGCCTTAAT
>NW_021441404.1:0-279 GCF_001605985.2 Dendrobium catenatum
ATATATAATTATATAAAACAATGAGAAATAAAAAAAAGTTGATGTGCCTCTTAACTTCTCTTTATAGAAGCCTATCAAGGGAAATAAGTATATTTCTTGGAGGTGATAGGTGGTGAGATCCATAGTAGGTTGATAATGTGAGTTATATATTACATGATGAGGTGGTTGATTGTGATGTATAGAGCTTATGATAGCGTGTGAGCATATGAATAGACAAGAAGGCTAGTGGGAAGATTGAAAACTAGCTTCTTTGTAGATTTAAGATAGTCTTAGGTAGAC
>NW_021441405.1:0-304 GCF_001605985.2 Dendrobium catenatum
ATATAGGAAAAATAATTAAGGACAATGTCTTAAAATTTTAGAAAAATTCTAGGAAATTACACATACACCCAATGGGGGTTAAACTCTAGGACATTAAACTTAGTGACATTTTAAACCTTAGGTTTTAATTTCTTTGAATTTGAAGGTCATTAGGCTAGAAAAATAATCAAATAAAAAACCAGCCATTTTAAGGGGCCTGAAACTTCCAAAAAATGCAGTAAATTTAAATTAAATTCAAAAATTACAAATAATATACCAAATTGTTCACAATTAAATCCTCCATCCATGAAAATTAAAATCCCCT
>NW_021441406.1:0-321 GCF_001605985.2 Dendrobium catenatum
GCGATAAGTAGTGGTCTCGCTAATCCGCCAGCTCATCTTGCACCCCAAGTGTCGGGAGTACGAGGTTCACATGAAGGAGGAATTGAGAATGATCGTTTGGTCCGCCAACCTACTCCTCAAAATGTAGCAAGCACATCCGAGCCTGTGACAGTGGCACAGTTAGAGACAATCATCAATGAGAAGATTAAAGCTGTCATAGCTTTGGATCAGACAGAAAAGTTGGTGAGCAAAGGCCGTCCATATCCTGCTGAATTTGACCAGGTGCCATATCCAAAGGGGTTTTTTGTCCCGAAGTTTAACACATTCAATGGTAATAGTAAC
>NW_021441407.1:0-1658 GCF_001605985.2 Dendrobium catenatum
TTTGAGTCTTTGTTGGAGTGGATTAGGTTAGCAAATGAGCCAAGTAGAACCGAGCAGGAGGCTATTCGAGCTTTTCACCAAAATGAGTTATAGCTCGGCTCGAACTTGATTTGAGTTTTTCGGATAGTCTTCAAGCTCAATTCATTTAAATTAATTATCATTCTAATTTGATTTATTTTAAAATTATCAAACTTTTAAATGAGCAACTTGTTTAACTTTATCTATCCAAAGTTAATCTTATTAGTGGTCTATTTAGGGCGGCTGGAGTTTTTTTGTAGAAGTGTTGATAAAGCTGTTGTAGGAAAAATAATTTTTTTGAAAGACGAGTAGCTTTCTAGCATTTTTTGGAAGCAGCAAGAAAATAGTAGCGAACATACTCTAAATATTTAAAATAAGTTATTCAAATTTTTTTCAAGTTTTTTTTTTTTTGTTAAAACCCACGAGAGAGGCCTACGCGTTAATATAAAATCAAGGTACAAATCCTTAATGAATTCAAAGCTCTCTAATATACAGTATTTGAAACAAAACATATGAGCCTTGGATCCAAATTAATTACAATAAACAAGTAAGAAACAAAACACACTAAAAAAAGGATTAAGCAAAGAAGCAAGTCCCGATCCAAGTAGCAACCAACAGAGAACCCATAGGAGCCACAACAACCAAGCTAAGTCTCAGTCCTGCAAAACCAGAAAAAAAAAAAAAACATAGAAAAACATGGCTAATGCCTCATCAAAGAAGGAACCGATCGAGGAGAAGGAAAACCCAACAGACCCAAGAAAGTTACCATAACTACACACACCAACATAACGCCAAACAACCCCCCAACCAAAGAGCGAGACCAACTCTCGACAACCCGCAAAGTAACCAGCCATACCCACCCAAACGAAGCCCCAGGCAAAAAAACAGAGACCCAAACACCAACAAATTACTTACAAGATTTACACCTACCACGTTACTTTCCACCAAGAACAAAGACTTTTTAAACAATACGACTCACATTCAAACTATAAAAATCGTGAAACTCATCAACTGGCACATTCGACTCATCCATACAAGATGAAAAAACACACCCATCCAACCAATCATTTTATTCCACAGGAATATCCACCACATTGAAATATAGTTTAGCTTTTAATTCATGGGAAGACATAACTGCAACTGGCACATCCACAAACGAGGCATTCCTATTCTCCCTCATGATACTAGGCAAGTCATTAGGATTCTCACCCACAGCATGAGCATTCGAAACCACAGCATGAATGGGACTAGCATTTTTATAGGCTACAGGTTCCACCAAAACTGAATTATTACAATTGCAATAGAAGCAAAAGGAAGCAGTTCAACATTCATGTCAAGAACCGGATCGTCCACCATACGATCAGGATCAGCCAAAACCAAAGTATCCAAGAGGCTAGGGGTGTCAATATTTGACACGACACGAAAATTCGACACGGACCTGACCCGAAAAATACGAGTGGACCCGACCCGTTTTAAAAACAGGTCGGGTTCGAGTTCGCAGATTCGACCCGTTTGAAAAAACGGGTCGGGTTCGGGTTGACCCGACGGGTTAGCGGGTCAACCCGGAAACCTATTTAAACTGACTGCCAGCGAGTTTGTGACTGCGCAGGCGCGCTGCAGCGCACCCGGCCAGCGTCGCA
>NW_021441408.1:0-325 GCF_001605985.2 Dendrobium catenatum
TTTATTATAAGGTTTTTTTTTGCAATTGCCCCCCCTAAAAATTTTAAAATACTATGGTCTTTAGGTAATTGCCCCCAACAGGTCAAACCCCGCCATGGGATGTTGCCCCGTTGGACCCCAGACATATATGCCTTATAAATTTGCCCCCCCCCTGAAAATTAGGGCTGGTTCCGCCCATGAATTTGTCCACGCTAGTCGGTTCGAAGTTGGCAGTGTTCGAACCCGGCGCATCATGATTAATTATTTTGTGCGGACACCAGACGTCGTCCGAAGGAAAATCAGAGCACGTCACTACACCCCCTTTGTTGTGTTTTGTGCACTACCA
>NW_021441409.1:0-209 GCF_001605985.2 Dendrobium catenatum
AGATATTTCATCGTTGATAGATATTTGTTTCTATAAATAAAAAAAATTGACGTGATTAAAAATATATTTATTGAAAATTTCCAAAAATAAAAAGAATATTCTATTCAAAATTTCATATGAAATCATGATGATATTTTATAGATCATGATTCTATTCATACTTCAGTGTATTTTTTTTTTAGCCACCATAAAAAATAAAATAAAATGTAT
>NW_021441410.1:0-570 GCF_001605985.2 Dendrobium catenatum
AAATTTTTATTTGCAAATCAAGTGTTACTTTATGTTCGTTTACAGTTTTTTTATTTTTGCACTAAGTAATATGTTAGACAAAAATTAATTAAATGATTCTTCACAAAATTGATTCACACTTTTCATTTGCATTTTTTTTTAAAGTATTCACAAAATTTATTCTTTTGCACTTTTGTTGCAAAATTAATACAATTAATAAACTGAAAATATTAAATTGATTACTTGCGCACCAACCAACTATAAATGCCAAAAATCTACCAAAATTAGTCCTCGGCCAATTGTTTTGTGGGCCACAAAAATTTTAAAAATGAAAACGAAAAATCAATTCTCGTATGTACGAGTGAATATGAGAATTGATTTTTTCTTATTCTAGGAATATGGGATGTTGTTCCCGTATTCATGAACAAGGAAAATCATTTTTCGTACTCACTTATACGGAATTCATTTTTCGTTTTAATTTGTATATGAAACTTCCGTATTCTATATTTTTCAATTTTACTCCATTTAGACTCCTATTCCTTATTTTAATTACCAATAAGCTACTACCAAAAATTTCTCCAAAAAAAAAAA
>NW_021441411.1:0-314 GCF_001605985.2 Dendrobium catenatum
AGCTCTATTTTGGTTCAAATTGACTGGTGAATTCAAAGGATTCCCTTTCTTCTCCTTCTAGTAGGGAAGAAGCGGATTCTCATGAATTTGAGAAGGATATGGTAGGCCGTTCTGCCATTTGTGGTTTTCTTAATGCGAATGGTAATAAGCATAAAAGAAAAGACAAGAAGTAATAGGGTTTATGTTTTGGCCTTTGCGATTTTGTTGGTGGGTTTTGATGATTTGGTGGACAATGATGAGGAGGCCCCTGCTTCCCCTTGTTGGTTTGGCTGGGTAGTAACCTGGGTGCCTCGGTTTGTTGCTTGGTGGATTTC
>NW_021441412.1:0-276 GCF_001605985.2 Dendrobium catenatum
GCCTGGCCGATTTCCAAAAATACATAATACCTAAATTGATTATGGTAGCTATTTATTTCTATTTTGAGCATATCGTCCGGGCCGATAAATGTATCATCTAGGACAATCAGTTAATTACGGCTGCCTTAACTAAGAAATCCTAATTAGGGATTCTATTTTAAACTGGATCGTCCGGGATGATGGGAGTAAAAATAGAAATCCTAAAATACTTAAGTGTGTGTGTGTAGGGTTACTTAGCATCAGATAATATAAAGATTACAATTGACTCAAGAAAGG
>NW_021441413.1:0-230 GCF_001605985.2 Dendrobium catenatum
ATCGGCCTGGACGATAAAGCCAATTTTAAATCGTCCAGTTAGCATTAATGGCGATGCTCTAGCCGATATTCTGAGATTTGTACTGATCAGCCAGGCCGATGTCCATATCGGCCTGGATGATATTATCGGCAACTTGCAATTAATGAGATCCTTTGAAGCTCCTCTATTTAAGAGCTCTTGTTCAATATTTTAAACAATCTTTTGCTGCTACCTTAACCTGAGAAGGCCTT
>NW_021441414.1:0-206 GCF_001605985.2 Dendrobium catenatum
ACCCCATCAAACCGTTGGCTTCACAGCCCAGCCGTGCCTTGCTGCTTTCTCCCGCCGGCCAGCCTCCATCCAGGCCATCCCGTGCAACCACATCCCCTCCACTCCACCGTCCAGCAACTCCCCAGCAGCCCCAATGTCCATGCCGTGAATCCTTTCCCAATTGATCACTGAAATTTTCCTGCACCCTTACTGCCGTTTCCTCCCGT
>NW_021441415.1:0-234 GCF_001605985.2 Dendrobium catenatum
GTTAGTTTTAATAATAAGTTATACTACTAATTATCTCAGTAATCGCCAAATTAGTTTTAATTATAAGCGATAACTAAAAAAGTTGGTTGCTCCTTAAAATGTTAAGCCGAAAGAAAAAAAGTAGAGGAAGAGAAGATAGAGAGCAAGAGACCCTACTTCTCACTCAAGTCAAAGCAGTTAGAATATTCTTTGAGATCAAAGAGAGATGAGGCCAAGAAAACTTTCACTATAATA
>NW_021441416.1:0-1594 GCF_001605985.2 Dendrobium catenatum
ATTTAATCTGACATAAATTTTAATATAATTTAATTAATTTTTTTAAATTAAATTCATAATCATTCAAATTCTAATTTTAGTAAACTTATAGTCAAATTTAATGTCTTGACAAGACAAATAAATCAAGGCTATGGGTGATTCAATTTGAGTCCAAACGAGCATAGATTAAGCACTTAAAAATAATTAAAAATTATGAAATATTAATTTGATGACCAAACAATCTTCATATCTTACATGTTTATTGCAGATTAAGAGTCTTGACAAGACAAAACCAACAAGCTCGAGATTGCTTAATTGCAACATCATTAAAACACTTAAATTCTTAAAATGATATATAATCGAAGGAAAAATACATACCTTACGATAAAGAGTTCAAGAATTGGTTATACTTATATAGCATGCCACTCTTTTAAGCTATAAATTAATCCTCACTCTCTACATAAAGATGACTCTTGGCTTGAGATTCAAGTGAGCTTAGAGGCTTGATGAATCTTAGAGCTCTAAAGGAACAATGCCCAATCATCATCGTCAAACTACCTCCCGATTATATCCATTGGACCCTCGCCTAATTGTCACAGTTAGACCACCAATGGACTATCGCCATCGAACCACCATAATCTAACCACAGTGATCAAAACACCACCGTGTGACCATCGCTCTTCAACGATTGATTATGATGCTCGAGCCCCCACCGCTCAACTATGATCTTCTGACTATCGTCACAAAATTATACTATTTTGATCAAAGTGTCGCAAGAACGATTCTCGACAATGATCACCCGACTATGAACCTCCAACTACTATTGCTTGACTACGGTCCTCCAACCATTGTTCTTCAAATATGATCCTCCAACCACCTTCCTCCAACTCTCCTCGTCAATTCCAATCCTCCAACCATTGTAGTCTAACTACAATCCTTTGACTGCTATCACTTTATTACAATTCTTCAATCATTGTCCCCAGACTACAGATCTTTGACCATCATCGCCAAATTGCAGTCATCTGACAATTGTCACCCAACTACAGTCTTCAAACCAATGTCGCTTAACCATTATTCACAATTCACCGTTACCCGACTACAGTTCTTGGATTACTATCACCCGACTATAATCTTCAAACCAACTTCACTCAAATACATGCAATTCCCCAACCACCCTTTCCGACTACAATGATGTTCATTGACACATGTTATCTCTACTAATATTAATGCATGCCATCACATATAAAGTCAAAGTCAACATCAAATCAGATTTTTGATGTCAACACCATGGTTTCTAGTGAACTTCTCGGCCTTTAATTTTTCTGCTCTCTGCTCAAAGAAAAATAACCAAATGGACTACAAATGATATGTTGGAGACAACACCAATGCCTAAAGGTTTTTCCAACTCCAACCACAAAATCTTTTCTATACAATTTACCTATGCTCGAATCTTCATATAAAACTAAAACATTAAACACCAATTATATCGCTGAATACTACCCCTATTAGATTTGTAAGAAATAATTAAAATTAATTTATATTAGTTGTAATCTTCAAATATTGGTTTAAAATGATTTAATACATATTCATTAAATAAAAATTTATTGGACTAATT
>NW_021441417.1:0-294 GCF_001605985.2 Dendrobium catenatum
ATATTAGATGTTCGTCAAATTAGCCAAAGTATTTGTCAAACAATTTATTGCCAATTGAAGGATGGTCAAAGACTCTTCCCACCTCTCAGGAATTCGGCAGAATGAAACTGAGTCCCTGAAGGAGTACTTTCAAAGATTTTTTACTGAGGCCCGACAAATTCTAGGAGTTGAACCTGAATACTTAGAGGCGTATTCCTCAGAGGGCTTCATCCTGGCCCCTTCTTCTCAGTACTCATGAGAGATACAGCCCATTCATATGCAGACCTGATCCATCGTGTAAAAGCTCAAATCTTT
>NW_021441418.1:0-262 GCF_001605985.2 Dendrobium catenatum
TAAACTTCAAAAAAGAGTGCTTAGCTTTGTCGATGTATGTACCTCCACCTCATAAGGCAACTAATATTCATAATGTATTATACAAGGGGCCATTCCTGGAGTGATTGCTGCGGGTATCAGATATTACTTAACTTGCTGTCTAAGTAATTGTAACTTTATATGACTATTTATTTATAAATCATTGCCTTTGTTAATGTTGCTGTTAGGAAAATTCTGTGAACATTGGATTTGCTTATAAATCATTGCCTTTGTTACATAGACA
>NW_021441419.1:0-320 GCF_001605985.2 Dendrobium catenatum
TGGTAATGATATAGAATTTATAGTATATTTGAAAATCTGTCAAATTTAACTGTATGCTAAAATTGAACTAATTAGTGAATTTTAAATATTTAAAATTTTACTCTATATTTCTTTCACATTAGACAAAAAAACTAATATTTTTAAAACTCTACTATTGGAATACTTTACACTATTTTTATTTTAAATCAAATAACCTCTTAAATTAAATAATACACTATTTGTGTGAAACACAACCCTTGTACTTGGCATGATAAATTGAGTAATTTTTTTGTTGTATCATAAATTTAAAAAGCATAGAGTAGATAACACCCCCTTTCTCA
>NW_021441420.1:0-1297 GCF_001605985.2 Dendrobium catenatum
ATAAATAATAATAATAATCATAATAATAATAAAAAAAGAAAAATCCCTCCCCCCTCTTATCTGTTTTCACGGGATCAGGCCGAAGAAGTGCCCGTGGGAGAAAGTTACCTTCCTAGCTATCAAGCTCCCGTTGTTATTTCTGATCCAACAAAGAAGGGAACGTCGCGGGAGGAGATGGATGTCCCACTAGGGCAGAAGATTGTTGGAGGGACTCGGCCAAAGGAGATGCAAGCAGATGGAGTTCGACTGAGACAAGAGGTAGGGATTCCTCTTCTCCCTCTCTTTCTTTCTCTCTCTCGTCTGGATCGGCAAAGCCGAGAGGGCTCGGCTTGAGGGAATAAAGGGGAGGTCAGCTTCGGGGTTCGGCTCCAGCAAGCGTCGGACGTCGGGTTTTGATCGGAGGAGAGGCGGCAGAAAGAGATCAAGGCTCTTGAGATCGGCACAGTGGAGGAGTTTGGTCGTGAGGTTTGCGAGAGAAGAGAAGCAGCGAACGAAAGCCTCATTTGGGTCGGGTATTTAACAACGCGAACGGAGCTACGGATCACAGGATTTGAGCAGGATTCCTGGGACGTAGACTCAAGCGGCGCCGAATCGTCGTGATTTCGGCAGGGTATCGCAGCAGAATTCGTGGATCCGTCAGGCACAGGGTATGTACGCATGATTTTGATTTGAGCTTTCTTCTCCCTTTTGTTCCTTTTGTTCCTTTTGTTATTATTCAGAGGTCAACATCTTTATAATTTCAAATTGCCAAATTTAAAAGCATCATAGATGATTACCAAGTATGTCCAGATTTTCATTAGATCTATCATGAACATACTACGCATGAACCTCCCTTTATTACCCTCACTAATGACTATTCCATCCATTAAGGGTATCTATAGAAATGGAAACAGTTTTGCATTCCAAGGACTTCCTTTCGAATATTCCTCATCATTGAGTTGCACTCTGGAGGCATTGTAGGACATTTTGGGAAGATGAAAACTATTTAGCAAATGAGATGTTGAAAGGGTTGTGACTCAGTGTTACACTTGTGAAAAGGCCAAAAACAACTAAACAACCTTCTAGATGATACAATACTTGTTCTGTTTAGGCCCTAGGAAGATATTGCCATAGATTTTGTATTAGGCTTACCTAGGACAACTAGAGAACATGATAGTATTTTTGTATTGGTTGATTGATTCTCTAAAATGACACATTTACTACCTTGCTCAAAATCTAATGATGCCTCACACGTATCTAATATATTCTCCAAAGACATTGTTAGACTTCATGGACTTCCATCCATAATTTTTCTGAT
>NW_021441421.1:0-359 GCF_001605985.2 Dendrobium catenatum
TTTCAAAAATATTATTTATTTTTTTTTCATTTTAATTTTGTTAAATAAAAAAAATGATAAAGCTATGATCATTGCTCTCATCCCAAAAAACTCATACACTAACACTTTTCTTATACTGTCCCATCTTTCTTTGAAATGTCTTTTATAAATCATTGCCAAGATCCTTGTCGATCGCCATAGTGAAAATTATCATGACCTATATTATTCGCTATAGTTAAGCTAGATTCATCGAAAGTAGACTTTCTACAAACAATATCATCATGTCTAATGAGATTGTGCATGAAATGTCACATGAAATATGGCAATATCTTATTTGTTAAGCTTGATATTAGGAAGGCTTTCAATATTGTGAGTTGTGG
>NW_021441422.1:0-291 GCF_001605985.2 Dendrobium catenatum
CATAAACCTAGACATATCATACATGCATCTGATTATAGATTTCTTAAAGGCGAACCCAAACTTGTTTGGGTTCCCAGGTCTAACATTTGAGAATTTTGCAGGATTGCTCTCACAC
The DNA here is from genome assembly GCF_001605985.2 of Dendrobium catenatum. Taxonomy (NCBI): domain Eukaryota; kingdom Viridiplantae; phylum Streptophyta; class Magnoliopsida; order Asparagales; family Orchidaceae; genus Dendrobium; species Dendrobium catenatum. Next base: position 116 of record NW_021441422.1, read on the forward strand.
AAGACCTCGTGGGAGCATATGGTACCTGGACAGCGGATGTTCAAAGCATATGACTGGAGATACTGCTCAATTCATAACGCTGGAAGCCAGGAATGGAGGCAGGGTTACACTTGGAGATAATTCCACAAAGAAAGTGGTCGGATCATGTATGATTGGAAATTTCAAAAACTTTTTCA
>NW_021441423.1:0-249 GCF_001605985.2 Dendrobium catenatum
GTTAACAAAAGTGATCTAATCAAATCTGCTATTTTTTTATTTTATTTAGGCATTTGTAGGCTATGGGAACACTTCTGAGGATTGGGTGCTAAGTCTTACTGCCTTATCTGGAGCCCTTAATGGAACCACCAGAACATATTTTGATGGAATGCGGTGAGTAAAGTTGCCTCGTTCTATAATTGTTCAAACTCTGATCTTTTACCAAATTTAATTTAGAAATGTGAAATATTTATCAGGCCAGAAGATGGG
>NW_021441424.1:0-588 GCF_001605985.2 Dendrobium catenatum
CAGAATCTTCAAACGAACACAGCGTCCAAACAAGACCTAGACCTGTGATATGTCTTCTCAAATCAGAACTAATCACATGAAAAGGAATATTATCATAAAAAATTTTGACGACAATAACCCTTTCCAGTCTTCTGGCATTTTCCAATTCTTTATCTGTATGAAGAGTAACTACCTTTCCATCGTCAGATAGAAACGATCCCAGGTCCAGGTTATCAACTTTAACATGCTGTTTTTTATTCCACGCTGAATGCAAACACACCGTATTATCTACGATCGCATCTGACTCCTTAGCATCAGGAATAACACTACTAGCCTTCAGAAGCAAATCTTCAATCACAATATCCGCCTCCCGAGGATTACTACTAACCAGGTTTTTGACAGAGGAATCTCTTCTACTTGGAGAAGAAGGTAAGGATTTTGAGTCAAAATTCTTACATGAATAAACTCTCAGATCAGAAGAAACAGAACAGTCCGAATCTGTTTCTTTAAAGTCCCCCTCCGGAACAAAATTTCCTTTTAAGAAACTAACAACTCCATCCTTGATAACATTCTTACCTTTGCCAGAAATCAGAACAGGTAATTCCGATC
>NW_021441425.1:0-349 GCF_001605985.2 Dendrobium catenatum
TTTTGTATCAGTTGGAACTGTAAGTCTAGGAGGGAAGATTTGCAATTGTGGATTATTACTCTAGATTTATATGGGTTAGATTTCTATTTCATAAGAGTGAATCATTTAAAGAATTTAGAAACTTTTCGACTTGGATTCAAAGAATACTAGGATGTGAAATTATGACTATATAAAGTGATCATGGAGGAGAATTTGAGAATGAAAAATTTGAGGACTTTTGTTAGGAGAAAGAAATTGATCACAACATTTTTGCACCTAGAACCCCTCAGTAGAATGGGGTAGTTGAAAGAAAAAATAGAACATTAATAGAAACCATCTTAGCAATATTGGCAGAGTACTCATTTTCTAA
>NW_021441426.1:0-266 GCF_001605985.2 Dendrobium catenatum
GACATTAATTCATCACCTATGGAGGCAAGCAAGGTGGCCGGCGGTCAACATGGCATGGGGAGTGGATAGGAAAAATCTAATGGGGAAAAGAAGGATTTGGATTTGTGGTTGGTTGAAGTGAGCTTTGATGGGAGGGGTTATGTGGGTGGTGGTTGGTGGTGGAAAGGGACGGCGGTGGAGGATTGGGGAAGAAGGAAGGAAGGGAAAACCAAGAGCCACCGGTGGTGAATGTTGGGTACGACGGGTGGCCTCTCCTAGGCTCCACC
>NW_021441427.1:0-453 GCF_001605985.2 Dendrobium catenatum
TGTTGTTGTGCACGTTCTGTGGTAATTTGGTAAATTTTTATTTTGGGTGATTTTTGTGTAAATTCCGTACGCTACCGTTATGCCGCTTGATTTTCATACGATTTCCAATTGTTCTGAAATTGATGAATTATATAGATATGCATATGAATGTTGATATGATTGCTCTGCATTGTTCTTATATTGACTATTGAATTGATTATTGATACTGAAAGACAAGTGGAAACCTGGTTGAACGTTGGTTATAGAAACCAACGTATGGATATCTACAACAGCAATATGGATTTCTACAACAGCACTATTGATAATAGCCAGTGTTAACCTGGTTGAAATATGGATTTCTACAACAGCACTATGGATAATAGCCAGTGTTAACCTGGTTGAACTATGGATTTCTACAATAGCACTATTGATCATAGCTAGTGTTTGTGCTTGTCTAGTAAGACCATTGTATGG
>NW_021441428.1:0-201 GCF_001605985.2 Dendrobium catenatum
CAGTCACATTTCCATGAGCATGTAACGTCAATATACCAGTCAATCACTATTCTTACAACTATGGGGTTGCATGGGAATCCTCACATTATATATGAAAACCCTCACATTATACATAAACACAATTCTTATCTTTAATTTAACTTTAACGAATATATTTGAAGAACAATAGATATTTATATGCCTATTAATTATGTATAAATA
>NW_021441429.1:0-286 GCF_001605985.2 Dendrobium catenatum
CGCCAAGGATGACAAACTTCGAGTCAATGAAGGAACCAAAAGTGATTCCTCCGACTGGACGACTAGCAAGATGGGACTCTAGAAGAGTCACCTGTACGTCTGAGCTGAAGCTAAAAGTCATAGAATGTGTTAAAGAAGATATGTCACTACTGCCAAGAAAAGAAATTGAAATGTTAGTTAGAATGAAAATCATGAAAGATGGAAATAATTGATAACGAAGGATAAGGGACGGAATAGCCTACAAGGCTGGAAACAAGTAGAGTAGGGGGAAACTCTAGCTAAGAGA
>NW_021441430.1:0-282 GCF_001605985.2 Dendrobium catenatum
TAAATCAAAAGTAGAATAACCTCTTTTAGGAAACAGAAATTGGGAGTCAAAATCATAAGTTTCCTTTCTTTGACTTTTTTTAAAGAAGTCAACCACAACTTACCTAAGAATTCAAGAAAAATAAGAGATAGACTTTTCATTTTAAAAAACAAAAATCTTCAAAAAAGTGTTATATTTGTGTGTTGATTAGTGAAAACTTCACAAAAATAAAAATAAAAATAATACAACACTCAAGACGAAAAAGAAAAAAAGAAAAACAAAGAAAACACTACAAAAAGAAAA
>NW_021441431.1:0-422 GCF_001605985.2 Dendrobium catenatum
TCCGCGTGAATCAGCCGCGGATTCACGCGCTGTTCGCGTTGTTTCGACGGCGGCGAGGCGCTGGTTTAATGCACCGCCTTAAGTGGGTCCCACTGCTTAAAAAAATGATTTTTTAATCGTTTTTTGGTCGAAAAAATTCCCAAAAAATCCCGAAAAAATTCAGAAAAATTTAAAAAAATTTGGAAAATTAGAAATTCTAGAAACTTCCTTCCTTTCTCCCAAAAAACTATAAATAGGCCCTTCAAGCCTTTAGAAAATCACTCCACTCCTCTTCTTCTCCTGTTTCCTTCTCTTCTTCTCCTCCTCTCTTCTCATCTCCCTCTGTCCTTTCTATTGAGGTCTTCCCTCAGTTTTCTGAGGCCCCTCTCTTGGCAAGGAAGTCCGGGATTCTCTTCTTTCCCCATCTCCCTCTGTCCTTTCTA
>NW_021441432.1:0-287 GCF_001605985.2 Dendrobium catenatum
TCCCCTCATTTGGAGGAGGTGACCTAAGGCCACCCCCTCTTCCCATCCCAAAGCTTCTCTCTCTAAAAACCACTCTAGTGAGAGAAAGAATTTGGAACAAATGAAGAGCCCTCCAAAGTTTTTGGGTTCCTTGAAATAAGATTGCATTTAAGCATAAAGGGAAAGTACAACAAACAAAAGGGGGCTTTCCACAACAAAGGAAAGCCACAGACAGAAAAAACAAAAACAGCACAAGAAAAGTACAAAACACAAAGGCCACCAAGCACAGCATCTAAAGAAATGCACCG
>NW_021441433.1:0-202 GCF_001605985.2 Dendrobium catenatum
TATTTATATAGATTTTTTCTTTTTTCAAATTTATGGGAGATAGACTGGCCCCGAATTAGCCTTCATTTCTCTATAAAATTTTAGTTTGTAAAAATAACTGAATTGGTCGCCAATTTTTTTCAAAAAGGATCAAAATATTCATTGACTATACAAAGGTAATAATGACATGTAAAGGAGTCGAGGTGACTTGAGCTTAAACTTT
>NW_021441434.1:0-289 GCF_001605985.2 Dendrobium catenatum
GGTGTTTTGAAATTGGGCATGGGAGGAGGCTTGCTTTTCCTTGGTTTACGGCTGGAACTCCGACCTCTGAAGGAAGGAGGAAGGGTTTCAGTGGGTGAGGGGTTTGGGTTTTTTGGACATTGAGGAGGGCCATGGTAAATGGAGCTACAGAAGGTGCAATGAGTGAGCTTCTAGTCATAGAGAACAGTAAGAGGAGAGACCTTTCCATCAACAGAAAAGAAAATTTCATCAGGTAGCGGGCCAGAACAAGAAACCTGAACGCAGACCCTGGCAAAAGTAAGCCTAATTT
>NW_021441435.1:0-9952 GCF_001605985.2 Dendrobium catenatum
TGTTTAACAAAGAAAAAGAAAAAGATATGAGAAAAAGAGCAAAGAGGCCCCAAATGTTTAGAAAGCCCCCCTAGCCCCTATAGCTCCCCCAACTGATGCAATTTATGTTAATTCTTTTAAAATCATTGTTAGACCCGCAAAATAACGGAATTCGCTAGCATGGGTTTTCTATATAAATATAAACAATTATTTAGGAACGATTGCTTTAAAAAATATGCTAATAAGTAAGTTTCAGTTCTTTTGAATTTTTTAGTTAATGGTAATGTGCTTTTGTTGCGTATTCACTACATTTTTATTATGCTTTTATTGCGATTCTACTACGTATTCATTATGCTTTTACTGCATATTCACTGCGCTCTTACTACATACACTTTTATTAGTATGCTTTTTGCGCTTTTACTAATGCACTTTTACAAATTTTTTGCTGCACTTTTATTACTGCATTTTTTTTTTTTTGCAGGACCGACATTATTTTATCTTCTGGAAACATTGTGATATTGAGAAGTAATGCTAATGACATTATAACTGAAAAATACTTGGATAATAAACATGTAGATGCATTTGATTTATTGTTATCTGAAAAGAATAAGCTTATCCATGGCATGTTCCAACCCTTCTTATACATCTCGCCAATGCACTAGGTTAGTATTCATGATATAAACAATTTCTATATAATATTATTTGCTCAAACATTAATCATATCTTTGTTGACTTCTTAAAGTCATACAAGCAATATAATCAATCTTGCTAGTCATATGTCCAACATATCAATCAGATTTTGGTGAAGGCATGCAATATTCTACTTCAACTCATCATCCACAATCAACACTTGATCCATCTTATAGGCAAGCTGAAGGATAAAGTTTGGAAAGTTTACAATTCCTTACCCAATCCACAATAGAAACAAATTCTTCATGCAGTCGTAAGTTAGAGCAGCATGACATAGTGTGTTCTTTATTTTGTCGATATATATAGCCAGTCAACTAATATGTATTCTTTATTTTGTTCAGATAAAAAGCCTAATTGAAGACACTAATTGATCTTTTAAAACCAATATAACAAAATGGAATGTCTATGGAGTCTGTGAAATTCTATGAATAAAAAGCCTAATTGAAGACACAAAAGGATCTTTTAAAACCAATGTAACAAAATGGAATGTGTAGGGAGTTCGTGAAATTTCATGCCAAACGAACAATATTGATTGCTGAATGTTATCTATAAATATATGAAAAAAGTTATTCATCAAAGGACAGTGAACTGAGTAGAACATAAAGATTGACAAAAAGAAATGCCAAAATTTAGGGCCGAAGACGCATATGCATTTTTTCTTTCATCGAAGAAATAAATATTTTTGTGTACACTTTGTACTATCATTGATTCATATTATATTGTATTCTTTGATTAATTTTTTCTGTAAAGTAATAAATCTTATCAATAAATATATGTTTTAAATTTATATTGATTCTTATATTAATAAAATTTTAATAAAATAATAATGCATTCCTTTAATAATGTATTTATTTTGTATTAATATTGTTCCTTAAGTTTACACATGTTGAATAATATGAAAAGTGTTGTGGTGTGTGATATAGAACAAGACAATGAAAGCGGAGTAAAAGCTTAATATAAGCACAAAAAAGCATAGTAATAGTAAAACGAAGCATAATAAACGTGCACTAAAAGCGTAGTAAACACAATGAATACGTAGTAAAAGCACATTAAAAGCACAGTGAATATGGCATAAAATCGTATTAAAAAGAGTCGAAAATGAACGAAAATAACTCAAAAATTTGAAAACTATGCAAACTAGTTTTAAAATTTGAAAAAGATGTACATATTTTATACCATTGATTACACAGTAAATAAAGAGTGAATGCACAATGAAAGACAATAAAAGCATAGTAGCAAAAGCACAACAAATGCGCCTAATTTTATCCACACAGCGGCTAAAAGCGCAATAAATACGTAACTTTTAAAGCATATCACTGCCCTATTACTATGTATCACTACATATTTACTACGCTTGTCTTGAGCTTCGATGTGTTTTTTTTTTTTTCACAGCTAAAGCCTAGTCGAGTACTGCGCTTTGTTTTAGCATGGACATTCTATCCACACTGTGTAGCCCAAATAAAAAATTATAAAAACTTGGAAAACCCTTATAACAACTTTGGATGAATTAAAAATTTATCGAAAAGTTGAAACTTGTAGCAACTCCAACCAAATCAACTTTCGCTTCCTGGATGTCGACATACCTCTTTCAGCGTATGTGTCCTGTAAGCACGCCATCTCTGTGAAAAATTAACGTTCTCCTCAATCTTCATCGGTTGTTCCTCGTTTTTTCTTTCTTAGTAGGAATCAAAATTTTCTTAAATGTCCTAAATATTTGAATTTTGGAGCTTCCACAGGTTTTTTCTTAAAAGGAGCGCCAATCCTAAACCCCTTTTCAAAGAAGTATCGATCGGGCTGACAAACATAAATAAAAAGCGAAATCCAATTGAATATTCACATATCTCATCCACATATCAAGATTTAATTGGAGTTCGGATGCAGAGTTATGTCCGGACTCCACATAAAAAATATTCTCCTAAAACTAAGTCTAATGCCATTTTGAGGCTTCATTTGTGATAACTTTTAATAATTATTTTTTAGAAAATTTTTAATTAAAAAATTGTTGTAAAAAATAGTAATAATATTGTCCAAATAAAGCCTGAAAAAGCTAATGTGCTTTGGCTTTATAACCGTGGTATGTGGTAAGAAAAAGTTAAAAATACCACTAACATGCAAGATCTAAAGCACATCTCGACAAGAACTCATTAAGATTAAATTAATTATATTTATTTATATTATAAAATTTTGAAGATTATATTTATTTATATAATAAAATTGTGAAGTCAAAGCAGGTTGGCACGCGTCGCGATGCGATTGTGAACAGCAGGAGCATTTCCGGGCAGCCGGGCAGTCGACGCGGGCAGGGAGCATTTCCGGGTCTTTTCCAGGTTTGCGGGTCAACCCGAATCCAACCCGATTTTTGAAACGGGTCAATTTATTGAACCCGAACCGACCCGTTTCACAAACTGGTTGACCCGAACCCGAATTTTTCCGAGTCGGATCTGGGTCGGGTTTCGGGTCGTGTCAAAAATTGACACCCCTAGTAGCAATAGCAAAGCAACTTCATTTTTGAATTTTCCAAACCACAATTGCTACTTTTGCAGCAATAACTTTAGAAAAAAGCTTTTGAACAATTCTATAACATACTTTATCAAAAGCTAAAATCGGTTTCATAATCTCAAGCTTCGTTTGAGACAATTTTTTAACTATTTTTAAAATAATATTTAGCATAATTTGTTTTTAAATAACTAAAAAATAGTAACAAAAAACTATCTCAAATGAAACCTACGGTGAAAAAGAGAGTTTATTACTTTAAAGACCTACGATGAAAAGAGAGTATAAATCAAACTAGAGTAGTAGTGAGTATTATTTACAAGAAAAATAAGTTTGTAGAAGTCCTAATCATCTTTTCTGAAAAATAAGAATACATTAGTGTTGTAATTATATTTACCAACTTGTAATTATGATGTGGTGTTTGTAGTTATGATTAAGAAATCTTACTTTATGGATGGTAGAGTTTCTCTTTGATGGGTTGTTTTGGAGTCCTAAGGACTTCTCATTCTTCTGAGTAATTTTCGCCCACTTAATATATAAAAAATTAATTTGATTGAGCATATTTTTTCTTTTACAAAAAAAAAAATCTTTAAGTATTTGAAATTACTATAAAGTTTTCATAAATTATTTTATGGACCCAATAGACCTGATTTCAACTTTTACCTTTTAGATATGAACTTGTCAAAGCTTTTGTGACTTCTATAAGAGATGGATCCAAAGGTTATTTTTTGCAGCTCTGAATTAGATCTCAAAGTAGTTTCAATAATACTATGACTCTTAAAAATCTCCACTTCACAAGTTCTTTTAGTCATTAGGTTGCTCTCATAGGGATGATTATTTTGATACCAATATCATCATCTATCATCATCCTTTCTTAAGATCATAGAGTTTATTAATATGCCAACTTAGAATTATTTCAAAAAGCTATATTATCAAAAATTTGATTAGTTCGCTTCATTTGATTCATTACATTGAGAAATTTTTTATGGTATCATATGCTTGTTGATTGGTGACTTTGTTGGTAAGGATCATTGCAATAACACCCCACCATTGACCCCTAACTTGTCATCAAGGTTGGCCCTTGGTCCATTGGATTGCTCCAAAGTCAGGATGATAGTTCCTCTTTGGACAGAGGAAGGAACGATTAGGTTGTTCTCATAGAGATGAACATTTACATACCAAGTACACCATCTATCTTCACCATTTTTGAGATCCTAGACTTGATGAATGTACAGGCTTAGAATTAAATAATTAAAACATCGAAAATTTGATTAGTTGATTTCATTTGATTCATGACAATGAGGGATTTTTAGTGATATCCCATGCTTATTGATGTGAGACTTATCTGTTAAGGATTGTGCTCACCATCAATCCTTGGTTTGTTTTAGAAGTTGGCCCTAGTAGGCAGTTCAATGAACCAACTTGTACACATTATGAATAAAATTTTTCTTGCTTGAGATGTCTTCTCATTTGCTTGGTCATCCTTCATTGTATAGAAAATAACACATGTCATCTATAAATTCCTCACAATCTTGATTAATTTGACCTCTCATCCTCTTAAGAGAATAATTACTTTGAATGCCTTTAAATGTTAGACAAAGTTAAAGCTTGACATCTAATACTCTTCATCAACTTAATATCCTTCATCCCTTAATTTTCACTATAAATCTTTGTACCTCTAGACTCTTTTCTACCACAATTATATAAAGAATTTTTTGTATTCCCAATCTTTATATAGTACTTAAACCTTTAAATTTGGGGAAGAATTATCGTCATCCCCAATAGAGGGCCAGCTCATGTAGCAAGGAGTCCAACTCTTTTTATGTTACCAATTTTCTGATTTTTGAATGCCTACTTTAACACTAAGTGTTATAACTTGGACTGAACTGGTACAGGTCTTCCACACAAACCAAGCCATCTTGCTCCTCTCACATGTGACATGTGAATCGAGCAAACCAACGCAAGCAGACTGCCTCAACCCCCCTTCGTGCGAGTTAAATTCTTTTCTCTCCAATCGTAATTTCTTTCCCTATTTGAATGATTCTCCCACTGCCTCTTATGATTTTTCCTCTCTCAAACTTCCCTCTCTCTATTTTAAAGTCAATAGAAGGTCTAGGGCATCAAACTCTCCTTCTCCTTCTTGCAGCAACCACCATACATCTTCCCTATTCCTCTTTTTATTTCTCTCTTGCAAACATCAGCCGTTAAGCAACCTACTCCATGGACAATAACCTTTTCCTCCTGACTTAAGCTATTGATTAACATTTCTCAATATGTCCTCATTCTATAGTAAGTTCCTTACTCTCTCCTCCTTTCTTTCTTCTTCTTATGATTCTAGTCACCAAACTGATAGTTCTTTGGTTTATAGCGAGAAACAAGATTCGATTCATATTGATTTTGTAGAGCGTCGAATTTCTAGTATTTGGATTTTGACTTGTATGAAAGAAATCTTTATTTATGATTAATGATTTAAGTGGGTTAATTTATATATATAATCTTGATCTTTTTATTGCTTTATAAATATTACTCTATAAGTCAACTGTTCGAAGAAATCTTCTAACTTTTTTGTTTGAACTGATTAAACTGATCATAAAGATAATAATATCCTTACGATAGTTATTGTTTGTGCTAATGTGGTAGCTAAGGTCTATTATCAGGGGTGTTTCCAAATGCATGCTTATAATTGTTTGGTTCTCACCTGTATGACATCCAAGTCTTTGCTTTGATGAATTTAATATCTAGTAGGGTTGGAGATTCGTGTCGCTCGCCTAACAATAAGTAATTGTTATTTATTTTGATGGAAATATATCCTTCTTTATTATGGTCGTAATCATGCTAATTGTATTAGGTTCCTTTATAGCTGTTTATATTATCAATTATATACTAAATTCTTTAGTATGATCAAGTATGTAGTATATCTTCACTAGTGTTCATAATGTTATAACTAATTTTACCTTGATTTATTAATTACTACATAATATATTTGGCATGTTGATTCATATAATGTATGTTGGTTATTCACAAAAGCACTTGCATTGTATGATTGTGTGTGTTCGATAAAATCCTATTGATTTTTTGCTAACCATGGTCGATGGGCCCTATAGTGACGACTCTATATATATATCAGTTCTATATATAAGAAAATATAAGTGTACATGAATTGGAAATAATAAGTAATTGATATGTCATTTTGAGATATGATGATACCTGATGTTGTTGCACTTGTGAGCATTAAAATAATGTACATTGATAATAATTTGGTGTATACATTAAGGTCATTAACATATTAGATTTCTATTGTAGGAAATATAACATGCGTTAGTACTACTTTGTTTTGGTGACTACAAGTTGTTACTTCGACTATGTGGTTATTCGTACTGCATGCCCCACTCCTTTGTCATTTATGCTTTGATAGATAAAAGTTACTTGCTGAATTTAATTTATCAAAATCATTTGTTATCTCTTTTACATTAGATCCAGTCGGTGTGTTTGATTGATGTCACTTCAAGAGCAGAGTTATCAACAGTAATCAATTTTAGATATTTTATATTTGTCATAGTTTATTTTGCTTCTGATTGAGGGTTGGATAGTTTTTTTTTCTACTTTTTATTTTATTTACATTCCCTTTGGCTTGTATCATAACTAGGTCTATCAAAATCAGATTACGGGTTGGGTTCGGGTCTAACCTGAAACTGACCCTGCACTATTTTATCTGACCCAAATCTGACCCATTTATAAAAATGTATCACTTTCTCGAATCCGAACCCGACCCACTTCAAACCCTGGTCAACCTGACATGACCCGCAACCCGAGTCTGAAGTAATGAATAGCAGGTAATATGTTGTGCATTTACATATCAAAACGAACAACAAGTTACAATTAAAAAAAAATTCGTTACAGTTTATGTTGAGTAGGAAAAAACGAACATCATATAAATAGCAGGTAATATGTTGAGCAGGTAGAATTAAAACAAAATATAAATAGTAAGTTACAAATCAGTTGCTCATTTACATATCCGTTGCTATTTTGCTCTTTTACAAATCGTTTATAAATCAATTTAAAAACTATAAACCAATTGCTGAATTATAAATCAATTTACAGAATACAAATTACAAAAAAGTTTACAATAAATGCAAATACAAAGTATAAAATATAAATTAGAATTTGCTGATTTGCTCAATTGTTGCATCAAAAAACTGCTTCAGAAATGTGTCTTCAAGCTTCATAAAGATTTTACTGCAATAAAATTTGTTAAATAGATGAAGAACTTTAAAACATGGCTTATATTAAACTTTTCAAATCTTTAATCACATAATGATATGTAAGTCTACTAAATATTAATATATTACCAGCCAAGGTTGGAATTTGTATAGACATAGTATTTGTTTATTCTATTACATAATATTGGCTCATTCTAAGAGAATACAAACGCCACATGAATGTAATAGCACTTACATTGATACGATTCCCACTTTCATTTCAGAAGGTTTATTATCATCGCTTTATAAAATCACAATTAATTCATGACGACAGATTACAGCAACAAAAAACAGTTACCTGCCAACCCACATGGTTCAGAAGCCTCAAATTCCAATGTACAAGTTATCAAAACATCAACCAAACAGCTTCTTACATTCCAAGAGACAACACTAGGTAATAACACAAATTGGCAATTTGCAGGTTAGAATGGCAGCAAAGCTCAAACTCAACAGATCAAGTCATCAAAATAGCATACCATCAATTTATGAAGGAAGAATTAACAAGAAGAACTATCCAATGAATCAATAACAAAAAAAGTAAGTTTTCCTAAAAAAAATAAAACCCTAACAAGTTGAATATCAACAACTAAAAAAAATAGGGAAATGAAAGAAGCCATAACCAGCTAATGTATGCTAAACTTGTTTGAGACAAACTGAGACAAGATTCGACAGAACAACAATAAATGTGAAAACCCTAAACAAAATATTCTTACGGATCTCGAAAGTAAGTGTGACAAACGAATATGACAAAATGTCGAATTCCTTCAAACAAATTTTAATACCCATAGATGCTCATTGTTTAAGCTTCTAAAAGTTAAATGGAAAATAAAAATGAGATACAAACATGGGTGTACGTGTTCTTCTTGAGGCTGAGGAGATGTGCACGATGAACACACTAGACCAAGAGTATTCTAGAGAATGAGAGGAGAGGAAATCGTAGACGAAGCCAGGGATCTGAGGAGAAAAATCCAAGATGAAGTCACAAAGCAAAGAAGGAGATGAGAGGAGAGTGGAGAGTACGCAACGTGTAATGAGAACTTAATAGTGAGCAAGTGACTAATCTCTCACCCTAATTAGACCACGTGGGTCGGGTTCTCGAGTTAACCTAAATCCGACCCAAAATTTTAAACGAGTTAGATTTATAGACTCAAACTCGACCCGTTTCTAAATTAGTCAGGTCTAACCCAAACATTTTAGATCGGGTTCGAGTCCGGTTATCGTGTCATATAAATTTTTGACAACCATAATCAAAACTATTGTTATTTGGATGTATTAAATATTTGCATTTTATTAATGAATTGTCTTTATAATTCACTCCTATGTTTACCCTACTCTATATATATCTTGTACATGCATATTTCTCTTTGTGAATACAAAATATGTCTTCCTATTCTTTTATCACATCCCATGTTGCTAGAGTGTACCACCTTTCGGATTTGAGGTGTGACACTAAGTTCTATGATCCAAATGCTTCTCGAATTCATTTATTCACAAGTTAAGAGCATTTTTAATAGTCGCAATTGGACATTGAGGGCTCTATCCATTCGAAGGATCTCACCACCTCAACATAGTTCCCCATCCATTCTACATCTGCCATGCAGAAGCCCGTCTTCATTTTCGACCATTTCTTCGTTCCTGTTAAAACTTTAAGCTCTATTTACAACTGTAAAGGACATTCTTCAAAACTTGTAGCACACAAAGTAGGAGAGAAGGTGGCACAAGAAATAAGGAACAACAATCACATTTTGAGGTATGCAATAATTTGATAATGATACGAGTAAATATAAAAATTTGATAGTTAAAAAAATCTTATAATTCCCTTATGGGCTGTTTGGTATCGGATTTATCGTGGGATTTAAGTTGGATTTATGCTAAATCCAGCCAAACGGTTTTTTTGCGCGCGTTAAATCCCGGATTTACGGCTTAAATCTCGTATTTACTAAATCCCTCGGTTTGACGGATTTAACGGGATTTAACATTAGAAGTGCGCAAAAGGGAGAAAGTTAACTTCACAGCCAGCGAGCTCCTGTTCTTGCTTCGGATCAAAATATCATAACTTCCGATCCGAAAGGAGGGGAAAGTCGTCGAAGGAGCGAAGTCGAACATCCACGAAAGAGTCGAAGAAGCAACGCGTGCAATCTATACACCTCCTGCGAAGCAACGAAGCCGAACAACAACGATGAAAAGAGAAGATGAAAGGCAAACCCTAGATGCCTCTAAGTTATTATTGATTAACTTAATTAATATAATTTAAAATATTAATAATTAAGTAAATTAATTAAATAATTAATAGTATAATTAGTTCATAAATTAATTATCTAATTTAAATTAATTGTATAATTAGTATTAAATATTAATATGATTAGCTTAATTAATATAACTTAAAATATATGTTATTAAATATATAATTAATAGTGTAAATAATAATTAATGAGTAATTTATACTTAACATGTTATTAAATTTATAACACATTAATTTTTATTTTTAATTATAAATTTAATTTTTAATTTATAATTATCTTCTTCACATT
>NW_021441435.1:12934-18795 GCF_001605985.2 Dendrobium catenatum
CCCCCCCCCCCCCCCCCCTCTTTCAGGGGAAAATGGCTAGTTATAATCAAGATTAAGGCCAAAGAGGCCACCAATTACGAAGCTATCTCTATTTAGAAGATATAAGAAAACAGGAAATAAAACAAAATAAAAGAAAAGACATAAGGGACTTAACTAACTAAGCAGTTTTAAAAATAGGCAAATAAATCCTTATCACATGGGCTTTAGTTTGTGGGAGAATGGATACGGGTGGTGGTGTTGCTATCTCCGACTATCAAAAGGTTAGTGAGTGATCCCCTCGTAATGACTGATGTTTAAGACTACACTGACATCCTTAGTTGTTGTTGTATCTTCATTTGGCTATGATGACTTGTACATTGAATTTTTCCTGAATTATTGTGGCCTCTACCCTTCACATTGTCATAAGTTTCTTTCTCTTACAAAATTACTTGTGAAGTGAGGAATAGTTTATGGCGCTTCTTCTTTGACAGAGTTGTGGATGGTCGCCATTCCGATCAAGATTTCATTTCTTTGTCATCCCAAGTAGGTTGAGTGGAACTTGTCTACTAACGATGTCCATTCTGATTCAATTGTCACATTGACTAAGAAGTCTTATTAACATTCATGGTCAAGGTTTGTCTCTTATTAGATATCTTGATTAGATCAGGGTGACAATTATGCTTCAAGGTACTCGCTCTTTTGTGGTGAGACCTAGTGGTTTGGAGTTTGGACCTGAATCAAATCAGTCCAAGGGGATCAATATGAATATCAATAGTTTGAAGGTGTTCTTACTTGTCTATTGGTGTTCAAAGTGTTGGGTTTAAGAGATCCATATTGAAATTAGCTCAAAAACGTAATGTGTGGTTGATTCATCTACTCAGAAGTCAGAACCAAGTTCTAAATTCACTTTGGGAGGAAAGTGCATGCATTTGTGAAGGTTTGAGTGCTGTAGGATATTCTCCAAGTCTATAGCTTGTATCATGCATTTGATTGAATGTGATCTTCCCCAAAGAACTATTGAGATTAATATCTACATGGTAGATGACATTTTGGTGTATTCAGAAGGCACCTTTGATTGAAAACCATTATTTGGCATAAACTTTGTGTTAGAGTGCAGTTGACTTGAAAGAATATCCTAAGCGCTAGGATTTGAGATCATTTTTGCAGGTTTAATGACTTTGTGTTGACATGTAAAGGACTTGCATCTTAATTTGGTAGAGGCAGTATAATAGTTTTAGAATTTTGAGGATACTTTGAGCTAGTTTGAAAATGCATGTCTTAGTTTGACAGAGAAGGTTCAAGAGATTTAGAATTTGATTTAACATGTTGGAATTTTGTCTTGTGATGGGCTTTTATGTTAGTTTGATTTGAGTTGGGTGTACATTTGCAGACTTGTGCCCTTGTGCTTATAATGAAAAGTTTGGATATATGATTTTTTTTTCATTGAACTGGGCCTTATAGCCTTGATAAAGGCCTCAAAGGCCTTATGCCCCGAGACATTTTAGTTTAGGGTGAGATTTTGTTAAGAAAGGTTTGAAAGGCCTTATTCATATGTATTGCATTTATATTATTGGTTTGATCATTTTGTTTTGCTTGTTGCCTTACAGTGGGATGATTTTGAGTTTGGGGTAATCATAAACTTTAATTCTTTAATTCTGAGCTGCTCAAGCTTTTAAATACTCGTGATTGAATTGATTAAATAGCTCATACAAGCTTTGATTTGGGATCAGATTTTTTTTATTGGTTTAATTTGTTTTATTCACTTTTATTTGTAAGAGTTGTTTTTAATTTCTTAGAGTTGGCTGTTATTTCAGTAATTTTTTAGTTTATATAATTATCTTGAGATGTGGCTATAAATACACCTTTTCTTCAGTTGAAAATTACTTCAATTCTTTTCTCTTTTTAGGAAAGATTCTCTTCTTTCCATTTCTCCTTATTTTTCTCTGTATCTTTTTTTTTTTTGGCTATTAATACCCTATGCTTCTGGCCAAGAATTATTTATAGGAAATCAAGGATCTAAATGTTGAAGCCAAGAGGAGGATTGTTGGTCCTTGTTGTTTCGGAGATATGTCGTGGAGTAGATGATTCAATAGAGGATTTCATCCTGTTTCTAGGACAAAGTTCATCTCATGTTGAATACACAATTGAAAGGTCAGTGTAAAATCAAGAGTCTAGATTCTGTGAAAGGAGGAAGTGCTTGGATAGGAACAAGATTTACTAAATAGTATGTGATTTCTTGTTGACTATCTTCTACTTTATCAAGAAGTTAGATAACATAGTAGTTTTACTTCTATATGTGGTATTCAAGCTAGGTTAAGAAGATCAAGGAGGAAGAAGGTTACAGATTCAATAAAATGTCAATGGCCATGATTGAGAATTTGAGATTGAAAAGTTCACATAGGGGTATAAATGAGTTGAGTCAAGCTTGAGTTATGCCTAACTAAAGCTCGACTCGCCAGCCAAATCTCGAGTTTGAACTATAGTTGAGCTCAGCTTGTGGCAAAGAAAATTGGCTCGCAAGCAGCTTGTGAGATCGCGCCAAAGGCAACCTCATATGATATCGCCAGAGAGGAGGAACGTGTGCTGCCGGAAAAGAAGGCGGGAGAAGAAGGCATGCCATGAAACTATTGAAGAAATGCAAAGAAGAACATTTGGTTTGACAAGAGACAAATCTAGGTGTATAGTTCATGCTTTATAAAGGTATTGGTAAGAAGATAATATTTCTTATGTATTTGTGATTTATTTTCTATCAAGTGATGAACCAAGTTCTTATAGAAAAGTCATGAAAGGTGCAGAAAGAAATCAATGGAAGCAAGCTATGAATGAAAAGATGATCCTCCTTGAGAAGAATAGCACTTGGTAGTCGGTAACCAAGCTAAGAACATGAAGATTGATAGGTATAAATGGTTGTTCAGGAAGGATGGAATTCTTGTAGTAGAAGAGTTAATATTCAAAGTTAGACTTGTAGCAATGGAGTTTACATAAGGAAAATGTGTAGACTATGCTAACATTTTCTCGCCAGTTGTTTGGCATATATCTATTTGTGTTCCTGCCATGGTTGTACGATTTGACGTGCAGCTCAAGCAAATGGATATTAAAACAGTATTTTTGCATGGAGAATTATAGGAGACTCTCTATATGAATCAGCCTAAATAATTTGCTGAAATTACAATTGAAAATTAGGTATGTTTGTTGAAAAATCTTTGTATGGTTTGAACTAAACTCCAAGATTGTGGTATAAAAGATTTGATGAATATACTTGATATTGGCTTCACTCGTGACAATTATAATTCTCGTTTATATCTAAAATTTGAGGAGGTTCGTAGCACTATTTTTCCTTTATTCTAAGCTCATGATATGTTATTTGCACGTGCTAGCTTAGTAGATATCACAATATTGAAGAATTTGCTCAAGGTGGACTTTGCGATTAAGGATCTTTGTCCTATTAAGAAAATTATTATAATTGAGATAATTAGAAATAATAAAATGCAGGTATTATTCTTATCTCAAGGTACATACATCAAAAGATTGTAAACATGTATGGGATGATAGTTTTTAAACCTATTTTTATACCTTAAGCATAATTTTTTAAGTTGAGCAAGGAGCCTAGGATCAAGCACCAGGTGATGATTTTTAAAGATCATATATGAAGAAAATTCTCAGCCAAAATGTTGTGAGTTTTTTATGCTAGGATTTGTTGTAGGCTAGATTTGACCTTGTTCACTCATTATTATAAGCAGGATCATGGCTGATCTAGAACGACATCATTGGAAAGCTGCAAAATGGGTGTTAAGGTACTTAAATGAAATCATGGCCTTGGTCATGAGAAAATTGATTGTATAATTGAAGAGTTCATTTGGGGCGGTTGCAGTTTTTTGTAAATGTGGTTGTGAAGCTATTCTCAAGAAAATAATTTTTTTAAAATATGTTGTGGGCAACATAAATAATTTTTTTGAATAAAATTAGATAGTAACTTTCTTACCGCTGCCATATTATAGCAAATCCGGTCAAATCGAGCTTGATTTAGGTCAAATTATGGGGCCGAGTTAGTGCTGCATCATTGGGCGTCCACCTAAAGGGAAATCCTATTGATGTAGGACTAAATGCTTAAAATGAATGTAAAAGAGTTTGCACGATTCCTTGATAAGAGCTAGTAAGATTATAACTATTAGCAAATTAAACGATCAAATAAAACATAAGAGCGGTCACTTCCGTTTAGGCTAAGTTACATGCCAAGCACTTGGAGAATCAAAACAATTTAGAAATTCAAGAACATGCAAAGTAAATAGCGTTTAACAAAATCCCTAATCTAACAATTAGATTAGAAACATAAAAACTACACTCAATCCTACGTTTACTAAGCTTTGGCAACGGCGAAATAAAATCCTACGTTTACTAGGCTTTGGCAATGGCGAAACTCGACTCCTTGGGATTCGTCATCACCTACAAGATTAGGGGATTAGAAAGGAAGTTGAAGAGGGGGAGAAGTTCACCTTAGTCAAGTCCGGAAACAAGTAGTCGATATGTTGAAGAAGTTTGTCGTAGGAGAGGTCGTATACTGTGTCTGGGTCAGCCATCCATGCGAAAAGTTGCTATTTTGACTTTGGGATGGGTTGTATGACAAGGAGAGACTTCTCCAATGGTGCTGTAGTGGAAATAGTCCAGCGGAAACAGCTGGACAGCAGTTTGATCTTTCCAAACAGCAGCTATTAGGCTTACGATTACTGGAGAAGTGAGAGCAAGGGTTGGAATTCCTTGACGGCAGTCTTAGAAAATAGCATGCTCCATGTGGGAGGAGTTTGGGAGTGTTTAGTGTAAGAAAACCAATGTAAAGGTGTTGGGAAAATTCGGCCAGCAGGGGAACACGGTAAAGAATTTTGGTTTTCAAAATTAAAGGCTGAATTTTGGTAAGAATTAAGAGGTGATTGCATACGTAGGAATTTCGGCCAGGTTAAGGGGATGGGTTTTAAATTCTTTCCAAGTGAGAGTAGAGGATTAGTAAATAAATCATGAGGATTTATTAAAGGGTAGGGGCCGGCGGTTTAAAGATGAGGGAGGAGATTGATGAGACATTCAATGCTTACTTAAATTAAGAAATTAAATTTGGAAGGAAAGATTTCATCCAATTTAATTTATAATTTAAATAGGCTATGAATTAGGAAGTTACCAAAAATAGGATTATAATTTAGGTAACTATTTTAAATTCAAATAGATTTGAATTTACTCATGAATAGAGTTACCTAAAATATAAAAGACTATTTTAGGAAAGGTTTAATAAGGTTTAATGGCGAGTTGGTGATGGAGGAAAAAAATAACCAAATGGGAGAGAAAACTTGAAAACATTCATAAAATAGATTTTATAATCTTGGAAAGAATTTGAAATTCAAATTTGGGGAAATTTGAATTCAAAGAACAACTAAATTATGACAATCCAAAATTAGGAAGTATCCAAAGTAGGCAATGGGGATGGAGAGGATTAGGCCGGTGGGTTGAATGGGGTGGGTGAGAGGTCGGCGGCAAGGCAATGAGTGTTGGTGGTGTCTCGGTGGGTGGAAGAAAACGACGAGGAAGAAATAGAATCTTGAAGGGGGAGTGGGGAATGGAGTTAGAAAAATTAAAGATAGAAACCACGAACCCGGTCGTCTCCAAGGTTAGTGGGTGATGCGCCAATCTCCCTCTTCTAGGGATCTCTACAAAGTTCTCTCCAAGAACTCAGAAACGCTCTCAAACACAAGTGTTGGAAAATTTCATAATAATCATTCCTTAACTCATGAAGAGCAACATGAGGGCTATAAATAGCCTCTTACAAAAGGACTTAAAATAAGAAGACGACAATGCCCTTAGAGCTTACATACGACCTCCCTTAAGTAAAGGGGTAAAAC
>NW_021441436.1:0-305 GCF_001605985.2 Dendrobium catenatum
CGTTCAAATTGCACCGTTCTGAAAATTGAGAAAGGCGTAATGTGCCTTACCTTGCGTACAACACTTTCTTTAATAGTCTTGTCGGACAAAAACGGCCAGGCGTCGCCCGAAAATCAACTTTTCCAAACTTTCTCTCTCCTCAGCTGAAATTTAAGATATTTTATGATTTTCTCTCTCTTCAAAATGAGCTGATTTCAGCTTTAAAACACTCTGATCTGCCCGGCCGATCGCACGATCGGCCTGGACGATCTGAACAAAACTGAATCGTCCTTGGACGATTTCTCAGGACGATAATTAATTTCCAG
>NW_021441437.1:0-609 GCF_001605985.2 Dendrobium catenatum
TACGGATTCAGTGATCTTAGGGTTGCAACCAAACCTGGGTCTCTTTCGAAAGACAGTACTTTGAGTCTGAAAGTTTTTGAGCTTGATTTGAACAATGAGCCCCTCTTGTTTCATTAGAGTCTAACTTTAGAGCTGCTCAATTGGATTTATATTTGGCCGAGTGTGTCATTCCTGATTCATACATCTTTCCCGTTACAGCCTCGTCCTACCAGGATAAGGACCACTTCTATCCTAGTTGGATGAATTTGTTAGATGACACTACCCCCACTAGGAGACTGCTGTCGAACCTAACGGAAACCACCTATAGAAGTGTCCTGGTAGCTAAGAGTGTCTTCATTTCCCCCCCTACACTAGTTCCCTTAGACCAAACACTTTAGACCTCTCTTCTCGTGGTTAGTCCACCCTTTTGTTTTCTAGCCATGTATTCGTGTGAGTTAGTATGTTGTGTGTGTGTTTTGTAGTATGTTGTCTTCCTATTTGTTTATGTTTCAAACTTTAGTTTGTAAGATCATGAGTTTTGTCATTCATCATATACACCCGATCTCTTGCATTTGCATCTGCATTTCACCTCTAGGAGTTACTCAATAAAATTAAAAAGAAAATTGAACA
>NW_021441438.1:0-315 GCF_001605985.2 Dendrobium catenatum
CCGTATTACCATTAGAGATTGAGCTACCGTCACTCCGGGTAGCAATCCAGAATGACCTCACTCAAGAACAAAATGCTCGCCTCAGAATGGAGGAACTCGACACACTTGATGAACTCAGGTTACAAGCTCAACAAAACCTAGAAATCTACCGAGGAAGAATGACAAAATCCTTTGATCGAATGGTGCGTCCTCGATCATTTTAGGAAGGGGAATTGGTCATGGTGCTGAGAGGACCAATCATCCCATATCGAAAAATTGGTGGCAAATTCGTATCCAACTGGGAAGGCCCATTCATCATCGAGAAGGTGTACCAAG
>NW_021441439.1:0-276 GCF_001605985.2 Dendrobium catenatum
AAACTCCCTCGCCGAACAAAAAGAAAAGCGGCGGGGAGGCCGGGGCCGAATTTTCGGAGCCCAAAGATTTCTGGCGATTCCGCTAGGAATTGGTTTCTCTTTCCATCTTTATCTAATCGTCTAAATGCTATAGTAGCAGTAAAAAATGATGATGATATTGAGCTCTATACGGTGAACATCAGGATGTGACATTTGGTCCTTATGTCCAAAGATTCATCATTAAAATGTCCCGATAGAGTTAAAATCTACCATCTTTTATGATGGTAGAGTAAAGAA
>NW_021441440.1:0-203 GCF_001605985.2 Dendrobium catenatum
GTTTAAAGGAATGCATTCCTTATCAACATGTCCAATCCTTCCACATACAAAGCAAAAGTTTGAAACTTTTTCATATTCCACTTTTTGAAAGAACCTTCCACACAGCTATCAACCCAAACTCCTAGAGGAAGAGGTTGATCAAGTTTGATCCTCACACAAACTCTAACAAACTCTCTTCTTCCCCAATGAAACATATTTCCATC
>NW_021441441.1:0-457 GCF_001605985.2 Dendrobium catenatum
GTACTAACAGTTTGAATGTCTAGGATCGATTGGATGAAGGTGGAGGTGGGTCGAAGGGAAGAGATCAGGATTCTTGTATGGTAGGAGGAGGTCAAGGATGCCGGGTCCGAGGTCAGATTGCTTTGGGTGGCGTGAGAGATTGAGAGGCAAATATTTATAGGGCGTTAGAATGAGAGGAAAAGAAATGGGCTGAGGGAGATAGGAAATAGTGATAGATTTTATCTACATCTAGCAGTTTGTGTTATCAGATAAGAATGAAATTGGAAGCTTCGTTTCGTTTTGGATGTGATTATGCGAAGAGAAAAAAATAGAAATTTAATATTTATTTAATTATTTCGTTTTTACAGTAGGATAATGTATGATGAAAAAGAAAATTAGTAATAATTTTATCATTTTTTGTGACATGTAAAGGAAAAAATATTTTTTTTATGTGTTATTAAAACAAATGATTTTTATT
>NW_021441442.1:0-229 GCF_001605985.2 Dendrobium catenatum
AATAGGATTTATTATTGGTTCATTCTTCCCTCCCCCTGCTGCCCTTCAGTTTTCCCCCTGCCTGGCTCTTCCCGTGATTGGTTCTTCCCCCTTTTGGCTGCTTGTTCCGATTCCTGAGGTGCCCGTTCCTTTCCCCCTGGTTGCCTGTTCTGATTCTCCTGGTTGTTGTTTCGGTTCCCTTGGCTGCTGTTCCGGTTCTCTTGGCTGCCTTTTTTCGGTTTCTATGTGG
>NW_021441443.1:0-742 GCF_001605985.2 Dendrobium catenatum
AAATCCTAATAAGGAGAAAAGAATTATAATACCCAAATTTCATATGTAAAAATATAAATTTTGTTAATTAAATTATACCTCGAAAATCCAACTTTCATGAAAATCACAAAAAATTATTCCATTGTGTTCTACTTATTAATTGGAGAAAATTTGTATATAAAAGGATTTGTTAATTTGTAAAGGTGTTAAAGTTATTAAATTAGCTTTGACTTGTATTTTTGTTTCCTAATGTTTTAAATTTAATTACTATTCATATATTATTAACATTGTAGTAGGGAGCAGGAAATTTCATAATTTTTAACTTAGCACATTTTGTAGTGGTGGACACTACCAAAAATAGGGTTTTCGCAGCATAAAATTTCACTTTTCCCGGCGGTTATACCCGCTACAATTTAATTTGCAGCGGTCGGCGAACCGCTGCATAGCCGCTGTTTTTGCCATCCGTTGCAACGGCCTTCTGCAGCGGTTTTAAGACCGGCGGGGTAGCGTTTATTTCTAGCAATTTTTTGCAGCGGTCGTAACCGCTGCAAATATACAGAATTATGGCGGTTTTAACCGCGAGAAAGTCTTGCGAAATCGACCTGATAACCGATTTGCGGCGGTTTTCTGGGATCTAGTGGCGGTTATAACCGCCACTAATGTCCAGAAATTTTTTTTTTAAAATTGTGAAACCTTGCCGTTCACCCTACAGTACTAGACCTGCATCAAATAACAAATAAATTAAACCACACCCTACACCTGC
>NW_021441444.1:0-227 GCF_001605985.2 Dendrobium catenatum
CTCTTTGAAACTTCTTCTTGCCCTTCTTTACCATTGGTTTTTCCTCTATCTTCTCCTTGCTATGAGTGGCTTTGAGTTTTGGGCAATCAGTCTTGATATGACCTGGTTTCCTGCATTCATAACAAATCACTTCATTAGAAACCTTGCCATTTTTGTTATACTTACCTCTATTACATTGCTGGCATCTCTTTTGCTTCCTCTTTAAAAAGCTTCTGAATTGTCTAGTC
>NW_021441445.1:0-257 GCF_001605985.2 Dendrobium catenatum
TTTTTTCATAAATATGCAATATACTTCATCAAATACATTTACTATATTTTAGAAGCTATGATGCATCAATACTTCTCTTCAATGAGGTATGTCGTGTCCGACACATATCGGACATGACACGTCTGACATGCCTCAGATATATATCAAACACGACGATGACATGTCGAATTAAAAAAATATTGAAAATAAATTAGACACACGTGTCTTAAATATTTTATGATTTTTTTTAATATAATTTTTTATATTTAAAATTTATT
>NW_021441446.1:0-826 GCF_001605985.2 Dendrobium catenatum
AAATTTTAGAATATAGATAAAGTGAGGTCTGTGTTCATAGATTTTTCCCCTACCATAGAAACGAACTAAGGTAGGGTTTAATTTAATTTGGGATCTAGACTCCCTATAGGGGCAAGTCCCTATAGTTAATTACATCTCCTAAGAGAATACTCTCGATTAAAGTGAAGACTAAAGAATTTTAAAAGATACATGTAAATTTAATATAAATGCTTGGGTTATGAAAATTTTAATGTATAAGCTTTAGATTATAAATCTCCAAGTTGAATTTAGATTTTTGAATTTAGGAGTGATAGAAAAATGTGTATAAGAAGAACTCACAACACCGGGGGCTATGACCCGGTGGTTCCGCCCGTAGCACCCCCATTTGGAAGAAATGAAGGCGACTGAATATTCTTTAAATTGTTGTCCGAGTAGCTCTAATGTACCTCGCAAACAAAGGCAAAGAGAGAAAGAGGTAGAAATGAGAGTAGGCACAATTCAAGCAGAAATATAATTAGACAAGAATCAATTTAAAACAATTAAGATTTATAAATTTTAAAATTTATCTAAAGCATATGTAAAGGTGAGCACGTGTAAGCAAATGATATCAATAATAAGCATAAGTAACTATCAAAGTAAATATGCGACATAATGAAAGAAATGTATCGAATGACTTATATAGATATGATATGTATATTGACAAAATGTCATGACCTATGTGCATGATACAATGATATCACATATACATATAAAAAAATGAATTTCTCAAAGCCTGATCATAAAAGAATGTGAATGGACAATTACATATTTATAATTTTTGCAACAATAATCATACCGAGAAATCATA
>NW_021441447.1:0-283 GCF_001605985.2 Dendrobium catenatum
AAGGGATGGCTGGCGGGTGAATTTCTGGACGGGCCAACAGGGCCGGCGGCAAGGAGAACTTGGGGAAGAAAAGCCCGAGCTTGGTAGAGGATGAGAACTTTGGGGAAATCTAGGAATTTCTAACCTCACGCTCTTAAACTTCAAGATCTCAAAGGAGATTGTAGGGATATCGGAATTCACACAGAGATCCATGAAACTCTCCTCAAGAACTCACAAAGAGATCTTGAGAATCTCGGAACTCACAAAAAGATCCGCGAAACTCTCCTCAAGAACTCACAAAGAG
>NW_021441448.1:0-289 GCF_001605985.2 Dendrobium catenatum
ACTTGATGCTCAACTTATGCAGCAACAACAAGACATTAGTATCATCAGAAATGAAGTACATGAAATCAATACCAATGTAATGTTGATGGCCTCCTACTTCAACCTTTTCGGTGGCATTCCTCCTCCTCCTCCTCCAAAACAGTAGAGATGAATTTCTTTGTGTTTGTTGTACTCGTGTTTTATGTTTTGTTGTATCTATTTTTATGTTAAGTGTTTGTTTTTATGTTTGTTTTTACTTTTAAGTTCAGTGTTTTTTCTTATTTATTTTTAGATATTATGAAATGTGTAA
>NW_021441449.1:0-292 GCF_001605985.2 Dendrobium catenatum
CTTGATTGTAACCCATTGAGCAGCAAACTGCATTTTTTAGCCTAGTTGACCAATGGGTCAAAATTGACCGAAATACCCATTTTGACTCAAATCAATTCCAAATTCCTTGAAACCACTTTCAATAAGTTTCAAATATCAAACCCAACTTGTTGAGCCCAAACCTGGACATTGGGTCAACCTGGTTGACCAAGTCAACCAAGTTTGACCCATTAACCCATACACCCCTTCTCTTTCAAATCTTTGAATCAAGTCCATTGAATGCAAGGGATGACCCCTTGGGTACCCAAGAGAC
>NW_021441450.1:0-221 GCF_001605985.2 Dendrobium catenatum
TAGGAAAACAAGTGAAGTCCTCTTTTAAGTCCAATATGGATCTTAGGACCAGTAAACTATGGGAAATTCTTCACATGGATCTTTTTGGACAAGTAGGAACTGTAAGTCTAGAAGGGAAGGTATACAGATTTGTTATAGTGGATGATTTCTCAAGATTCACTTGGGTTAGATTTCTTTTTCATAGGAGTGAATCGTTTGAGGAATTCAGAAATTTTTCAACT
>NW_021441451.1:0-233 GCF_001605985.2 Dendrobium catenatum
ATCTGATCAACAATATGAGTTTTGGTGGGGACTGCCAATGAAGATCATAGCAGTGCTCAACCTTTATTTGAACAAAAGGATTGATATTACCAGTGAAAATAACTTTTCAAAATAAGGTTTCCTTCAATATAGAAACTCTTTTCTAAATGATGTTGATGAGAACACAACTATGTCAAAGTGATTAGTGTTTGCCTTGAAATATCAGTATTAAGAAATATTAAGTGTTAAATTGA
>NW_021441452.1:0-230 GCF_001605985.2 Dendrobium catenatum
GAGGAGGTGACGATGGACTTTGCGATGGGTTTTCCTAGATCACGGCAAGGACATGATGCCATTTTGGTGATTGTAGATCGATTGACGAAGTCCGCCCATTTTCATCCGATCAGACAGACTGATTCAGTAGATCGCTTGGCACAGATTTATGTTAAGGAGATTATCAGATTGCATGGTGTACCTCGAGTGATTGTTTCTGATCGAGACGGACGTTTTACTTCCAGACTCTG
>NW_021441453.1:0-336 GCF_001605985.2 Dendrobium catenatum
CGACATAAGTCAAGGTGATCATAGTCGGCGGTCGATGGTGGTGGGAGGGATTGTAATCGAAAAGGGACGATGGTCAAAGGGACCATAATTAGTGGGAGAGGAAAGTAAGAGGGATAGTAGTCGATGGGTGAGGGAGGTTGAAGGAATTGTAGTCGGCGAGACGACGATGGTTGGAGGAACTGTAATTAGTGGGCTACAGTAGTTGGAGGGACCATAATTAGCGGGTGACGAAAGTCGGAGGGATCGTAGTCGGCCGACGATGGTGGTTGAAGGGATCATAGCAAGCTGGCGAGGGTGGCGGTGGTCGGAGTTACCGTAGTGGTGGGCGATGAACAA
>NW_021441454.1:0-266 GCF_001605985.2 Dendrobium catenatum
AAAAGTCTGTACGAAAGGACGTATCATAAATTGTGTTAATTATGAAAAGCCATTACATTTTGGATGAATTTAATCGTCTGTAAGAAATTTTTTCGTCCAGACGAACGATAATTTTCATACAGGATGAACTTTTTCGTACAGGACGAACGTATCGTTTTCTTTAAATTAGAAGGCTTTCTAACTCAACAATCACATATCCAAACATCTCTTTCAATCCCTTTTGACTTCTAAATCAACAATGGCCTCCTCTAGCAAGCGACAAAAGG
>NW_021441455.1:0-329 GCF_001605985.2 Dendrobium catenatum
GTAATCACTTAGGAATTTTCTAAGGTGACCTAGAGGTGACCTTGGGTGGCTTCGTTGGCAACCTTAGGGAGCTCCACTTAGGCCAAAATTTAAATGGTTTGTATCTTGAGATTCGGTGATCTCAAGGTCTAAAATTCACCAGATTAGGTGCACATTTGGTCCACCAACTAAGAACCCGAAAATCCCACTTTAGATTTAGCCTAGAACACTATTTAATTCATCAAAAATTCATCTCGAATCCAAAAATTTCACATAAGGACTCTAATTGACCCTAATTTAACCATCAACCCACGAAAAAAAGGCCCTATCAGATAATCCCTTATTTTACT
>NW_021441456.1:0-346 GCF_001605985.2 Dendrobium catenatum
GTGGATTGGGGTGGTCACTACTTCTGCCTGACCTCAACAAGAAGCTCATGAACCACGAAGTAGAAGCCTGCGTAGTCTTTTACAGGACATCCGAGTAAAGGGGTGTTGAGGAATTGCGCCTCCCAGGGACTCTGTCGGGCTCACTCATCGGTAGGTAAAAACTAACTACCAGGCTGACCGCATCTGGACAGCGGGTAGAGGGTGAAAAGGATCCCGCCCCTCCTGCCCCTTTCGGAACAGTGGATTGGGGTGGCCACTACTTCTGCCTGACCTCAGCGAGAAGCTCATGAACCACGAAGTGAAAGCCTACGTAGTCTTTTACAGGACATCCGAGTAAAGGGTTGTT
>NW_021441457.1:0-347 GCF_001605985.2 Dendrobium catenatum
GACCATCACAAAACTAATGTATATAGAGAGAGAGAGAGAAGTTCAGTTCATGGATGTCCGATCTCTTCTGCCTCGTGCCTAAGATTTTGTATGAGTACATGTATGATGATGATGATGTATTTATGTGCAACTTCCACCCTCCTCATGCATTATGTATCTATTTATTTTTTTATATTTGAGGTAATTTAAACAAATTCATACATACATCACATACATAAACTTCGAACCCAATATCTTATAGTTTGAATCCAAAGCTCCAAATCAATAGATCAAGATGAACTGCGTGTATATCTAACGCTAATTTTGATTGGGAATTTGACGTTAAAGCCAATATAGCATAGCAATTG
>NW_021441458.1:0-315 GCF_001605985.2 Dendrobium catenatum
AATTCGAAAACTGAAACTCACAAAGAGATCTAGTCTTCTCCGGCGAACTAGAACTCACAAAGTGATCTAGTCTTCTCCGGCGAACACACTAAGAGATCTTGCAGGTAGGAACTCACAAAGAGAACAAGTAGTAAATTTTATTTCATCAAAACCTCTATTACATGAGAAAAGGGTCATATATATAGGCCACCAAATGACAAAGAAAATAAAAGACTAAAATGCCCCTTTGAATACAATAGCTACCAAATACCCATAAGGGCAAAAATGGAAAAAACATAAAAAAAATAAACTACTACATAAAATGATGAAAATACA
>NW_021441459.1:0-256 GCF_001605985.2 Dendrobium catenatum
GGAAGAGAGAGAGAGAGGGGGGGAGAGAGACAGGGAGAGAGTGTAAGGGAGGGAGAGAGATAGAAGAGAGAGAGCGAGGTAGAGAAGAGAGATTGTGAGAGCAAGGAAAGATAGAGAGAGAGAGCGAGTGAGAGAGTAAGGAAAGAGAGCGAGAGAGCAAGGGAAGAGAGAGAGAGAGAGAAAAAGCTTGGGAGAGCGAGAGAGAGGGCTCGAGAGAGAGAGAGAGAGAGGGAGTAAGAGGGAGAGAGGGAGAGGG
>NW_021441460.1:0-538 GCF_001605985.2 Dendrobium catenatum
TCCTCTACGTTGTCGCCATCGCTGCGAAACCCAGACGCAGACAGCCCCTTCCTTCGAGCGGGAGATGAAGCCGGAGTGTAAAACACCGGGGACTCGCACGGTAAATGGGTCTCTGGAATCCAGCCCAGTTGGAGTTGTGCAACCAGAAGGTCAGAGAGCGTGCCTGTACTTGTCTGGGACTTTTCCCTTCTCTTTATAGGGTTTGACAAGAACTCGAGCGTCGCAGACGAAGTGAGGATTGCCCGTTGCGAGGATCAGTTTCACGGTCTCAGGGTAAAGGAAGGTGACGAACCCAAACATTCTCTTCTGCTGATATGGGATCCTCACATCCTGCACTGGTCCAAAGATGCTGTGAATTCGAACTAGGATGTGATTTCTAGAGCAGCAGCAAGAGAAAGATTAGATTTTTATATGAAAAAACCAACCTGAAGTAGTTGGAGACGTCTTCCTCCGGGAAAGTGCTGTCTGCCGGGAAGGTCAAGTAAATCGTTCTTGAGACGATTTACCATGCCGGAAAAATCATTCCCTTCTATTCTCG
>NW_021441461.1:0-612 GCF_001605985.2 Dendrobium catenatum
TCTAAAAAATTGTGAAAGTGATTTTGAAAATGGGATAAAACATCTAATTTGGAATCTGAAGAAAAGAGAATATACCTTAAAGGATTATTCTCTTTTATTTGGAAAGTCAAATTAGGATGATTCAATATCTAAATAAAAAAGAAAATACCCCTCTTAGAGATGAGTTTCTTTTCATTTGGATATCCAGAACCCGACGGATCCGAGAAGCTCGTAGAAGAAGAAAGGACATAACGAGAAGATTGAAGAAAGAAGACGAAGAAATAAAGATTCAAGGAATAGTATATCCCAGTTCAAAAATCATTTACGTCATTCTTAGGATTAGAATCCGGGTTTCTTGGCAGTGGTGCCCGGCCACTTTACTTTTTTACAAATTCTGGGTGTAATATGGACATTGGATATTATAATTTTGGATTATTTAATTTGTTTGTTTATACTGTTTGTGCAGCATCTTTTTTTAGGGCCCTTGCATGCCGTGTTTTTTTTTAGTCTGGATTCGAATCGGAGAGATTTTTTTTGTAAGGGTACGCTCAAAATTCTTCTACTTGTAATTTTAAATATAAATTTTTTAGGCTCACATAGTAGCTCTAACGATCTAAGAAGTAAGCTCGGGAC
>NW_021441462.1:0-201 GCF_001605985.2 Dendrobium catenatum
GATACAGCGGTCCCCTGCAAATGACTACAAGCCACTTATAGATAACAACAGTGAGAACCTCGTAAGCGTAGCGAACCGTTGTGAGCACAAGTGTAGATATCACCTACGACAATGATGATCAAAGTGCTGTCATTACACCGGGTACAAAGGCAATCCGATGTACTAAAGAGGACACCCCCTGGTAGAAAGAAAAAGATGTAC
>NW_021441463.1:0-279 GCF_001605985.2 Dendrobium catenatum
TATGATATTACATTAATATATATACACTATATAAAAATCTGTATTGCCGTGTCCGCGCCGTACCCGTGTCCTATATTTTCAAAAAAAGCCGTGTCCCGTGTCCGTGTCGTGTCGTGTCCGTGTCGCTGTGTCCGCGCATCATAGTTGAAAAGAAGGGAGTTAATAACACTTATATTCAAATAATTAATGATATGTATGCAGAAGCTATTACTTGTGTTCAAACATAAGGTGGTTTGATCAAATATTTTCCTATTTTGGTTGGATTACATCAAGGATCAG
>NW_021441464.1:0-273 GCF_001605985.2 Dendrobium catenatum
CCACGCTCCAGTTAAAAATCTTGATGCTATGAAACATGCTATCGGCCTTCAGGCCTTGGATCGACTGTTCTACCTAGATTGTCTTTCTTTGTTAGTGTTATTTTAAGGTTTTTTTCAGACAAAGGATGGTAGTCAGATTAGTGCTATTTATAGTACATAATAGGAGTGTTAGGCTGAAGCTCATCTTGTAAACGATAATGCAACGAGAGCATTATTGAGCCATGAGTTCAAATTCAAGCTTATAATAAACAATCTCGAGCATGAGCTCAGATT
>NW_021441465.1:0-225 GCF_001605985.2 Dendrobium catenatum
GGAAGAACAAAAGTGCAGAGCCAAGTAGCCAAAAATCCCACAAAAAACAAGTCCTCACTGACACCTGGCAACCCTGGAAAAGTACAACTGTAGGCAGAAGAAGGCTCAGCAGTCTCCTCTGACAATGGAGTACCACGTCCCAAACCGAGTCCAAATGGGTCATGTAGTGAAACTCCAACTGAAGACATGTACCTCTCCTGGAGAAAACTACGAATCCAAACATCG
>NW_021441466.1:0-271 GCF_001605985.2 Dendrobium catenatum
AACCGACCTATTTCCCTCCAAATCACCTCAGGAATTAATCCCAGCCGTTGGTATTAGGTCTAGGGGCTTTAAATATGAAAAATCTTGTCCAAATAGGGACTTTTGCTAATTGCTCCCTCTCCAAGTCTCCTAAGCCCGAGATTTTTGAAGAGAGAGCTCCTCTTACCTTCCACTTGCTTCCTCAATCGAACCCCGACGAACCCAAGCCGCCGGCGACGTCAACTCCGGCGAAATCGAGCCTGTTTCCGTTCCAGGACGAATACCGATCGAT
>NW_021441467.1:0-331 GCF_001605985.2 Dendrobium catenatum
CCACATAATCGCAACTCGGAATTACCATAATTCACACACGCATACGGAGGACGCCATTAATACACATTCATGTTTAGAAAGCACCACCCAAGTAATAAATACTTGACACTGGACATGACAATCAACAATGCTGATACCCAATTAAAATCTCAACAAGCCAATCAATCAAAGAAACCAATGACATTCCGGAGATTCGGAGCACAAGATCCATCACAGACTTAACAACAAGGAGATGGAGAAAAACGAGCACTCACAGAAGATCTGGCACGCCTGGTCCACACGGTCCTGCGGCCATTGAAAATTGTGCGGGAGCTCAAGCAGCTTCTTCCAG
>NW_021441468.1:0-241 GCF_001605985.2 Dendrobium catenatum
TGTGCACTTAGATCTTGATTTGTTCATTCATCCAAAACCCAGTTCTATGTATTCCATTGAACCCAAGTCCAAGGTTCAACTCATGCTTGAGTCTTGTGTGTTGTTCTTGAAAGTTCAAGTTCTTTATTGCTCATGTCAAATTTGGATCCAACTTCAGTTCAATTTGAGTTCCCTACTCTCCACATCTTATTCCAGTTTGAGTTTAAGTAGTGAGCTTGAGTGATCTTATTCAATTCATGAT
>NW_021441469.1:0-269 GCF_001605985.2 Dendrobium catenatum
TCCATTGTATTTTGTTTAAGTTCAGGTCCTCGTTTCATTGGAATTTTTGGCAGCCTCGCCACGTCTCTCATGTTTAGGGGAAACTATAGGAGTCTGAGCCATCCCACTATGCTACTAGAGCATATATGGTAAGTGTCGGGCGACACCGCGACCATATTTTTTCAACACCAACATGCTACGAGAGCATGTACAGGGTCTACCCATTTCGCCGTATGCGTCGCATCGGACTTCCTCCTACCGTGCTATGAGAGCTCGTATAGGAGGTTCTC
>NW_021441470.1:0-420 GCF_001605985.2 Dendrobium catenatum
ACTTAGGAATGGCATTACTTCTTTTACTCAGTTTGAAGGAGAAAATATTTATGAAAGTTGGGAGAGATTTCAAAAAAATGCTCCAAAGTACCCTCATCATGCTCTACCTGATTGGTTGGAAATTCAAACATATTATAATGTATTTGTAGGATCACTTAGAGCTATCATACATGTTACAATTAGAGGTTCATTAATGCCAAAGTCATTTGAGGAAGCATATGGATTAATAGAGAAAATGGCTACCAATAATTTTTAGTGGCCTACTGATAAAGTGAATCATGAGTGGCAGGAATTTATGAAAATGATGCTTTATATATCTTTATTGCATAAGTTGCAGCAATATCTAAAAAATTGAGTACAATAGGGGTTAATTAGAAATCATATGTGCAATTGAAAGACAAAAGTTTAATTATAGATAAT
>NW_021441471.1:0-230 GCF_001605985.2 Dendrobium catenatum
ACACCACACCATTCATCCCGATATGATGAGACATTTACATTGTCAAGAAGAAGTTCCTTTAGACTGCTCATGTTTTGTAAAATCATCGGATTAATAGCTAGAGAATGCTTTAAAGTGCAAGAGAGGTCGAGGAAATTCAATTTTGTCAAGCGAGAGATACTAGTAGGAACCTTTCCAACAAATCCTGCATAAGAAAGATCAAGGCTTGAAAGATTTACAAGCCTATCCCA
>NW_021441472.1:0-253 GCF_001605985.2 Dendrobium catenatum
ATTAATAAAATTAAGAAATATTAGTAGTACAATGCACGGGTCAAGAAACGTAAACAACATAGCTTAGCATTCCATTTTGTATTTTCATTTTAAGAGAAAACATAACCACAGAATACAGAAACATAACTTTTCTGATGTTCATGTGCCTCACTGATTTTCCATAATTTTATAAAAGTAATAACCAAATACAGATCTGGCCAGGCCATGAAGCCAAACGACCTAAACCTAAGATGAACAGGTAAATCTCAGAAAA
>NW_021441473.1:0-1417 GCF_001605985.2 Dendrobium catenatum
ACCACCGCCTGACGTCGTTGCTCCGCCGGACCACCACCTGAGGCCCGAACTTCTGCCGAACCACCACTTAAGGCCCGGACCCCGCCGGACCACCACCTTACACCCGAATTTCTACCAAAGTATCGCCCTGCCGACTACGGTCCTCCCGACCTCCGTCGCCTATTACGGTCACTCCGACCTCCATCACAGGACAACGATCTTTCAGACCCCGGTCTCCTGCCAACAACGGTCTTTCAAACCCTGGTCTCCTGTCGATTACAGTCCTCACGACCTCCGTCGCCTACTACGGTCACTCCGACCTCCATCACAGGACAATGATCTTTCTGACCCAGTCTCCTACCGACTACGGTCCTCCCGACCTCCGCACCTACTACGGTCGATCCGACCTCCATCACAATACAATGGTCTTTCAGACCCCAGTCTCCTGCCGACTACTGTCCTTCAGACCATCGTCGCCTACTATGGTCCATCTGACCTCCATCAACAGACAACGGTCTTTCTGACCCCGGTCTCCTACCGACTACGGTCCTCCCGACCTCCGTCGCCTACTATGGTCACTCCGATCTCCATCACCAGACACGGTCTTTCAGACCTCGGTCTCATGCCAACAACGGTCTTTCAGACTCCTATCTCCTACCAACTACGGTCCTTCAGACCTTCGTCGCCTACTACGGTTCTTCCGACCTCCATCACTAAACAACGATCTTTCTGACTCCGGTCTTTTGCCGACTACAACCCTTCCAACCAAACAAACATGTATATGTAACTCTCACCATGTAATGCACTTTATATGATGTACATTTGTTACATCAATCCAAGGCCTTCTCCCAAGGAAGGGCCTCATTTGTAATCGACTGCAAATACTAGTTGATTCATTCAAACTGGGCCAGGCCCCGTGGTTTTTCCCCCTTTTCAAGGGTTTCCACGTAAAAACTCTGGTGTCTCTTATGAACGCTACACACTCACTCTTATCTTATTGTGTGCTGGATCTTCGTACAAATACGTTAAACTTTATATTTCTCTACCACCGCGAATACTCCAGGACGCAACAATACCTTTTTTATAAATATTGATCATTAGTTCAATATGAGTGGTACAAATCTAACAAAATACTCTACAATAATTTTCTATGAAAACTCCCTTTGGGTATTAAATTTTATGTTGGGGTCTTATTGAATCAAATTTTGAATTTGAGTCAAAAATTGATATCGTTATTATTCATGTTAAGTTTAAACGAGTTGATCTCGCGTTAAACAAAATCTTATTTGGGAAATCAAGTAATGGTTGAGTTAAGCGCGTTGTATTGATACAAAAAATGTATGATCCATGATACATCATCACAAAATTAGCTTGATCGGGCACGAATCTCGAGGCAAAAGATAGTTGGAAACTTCAAAAATTAATTCCGAGAGCACCC
>NW_021441474.1:0-1679 GCF_001605985.2 Dendrobium catenatum
AAGTGGAAATCTCCTATTGAGCCCATGATAAATTTGAAGGCACTGCCGGTGGTACGATCTTCTACTTCAAAACAGTTTTTCAACCAAGTTGGTTCTTCAAAGACTGAAAAGAAGAAATCATCTAAGAATAAGACAAAGCTGAAAAAGCCTAAGGAGAAAAAGACTGCAACTCAGAGGGTTATTGACAGTTTGGATGAGTACTACAAGACTGTGAGGTGACCTATCAAGCTCGCTGACTTCATGTCAGAGCTTAAGATAGATGAAGCCGAAAAAGATGATGAGAATTCTCTTCCCAAAGAAGTATGTCGGGTCATCTCAGTGGCTCCGAGTACCTCGATAAAAGAGGAATATACAGAAGAAGTACCCTCTGAATCCTGTATGATGGTTTTGCCAATGGATTACAGTTCGGAGGAGGATTTGTATTTTCCAGAGGGAGACGAATCAGACCATAGCATAGCGTCTCGGATGTGACATGTAAACCTGGGTGGTGATTCTGAATCAACAGATGAGTCCCTAGATGCAACGATGGCTGACTCTAAAGAAAATGTACAGTTAAATGACTCTGAACTAGAGGAGGTTGCTCAAGTGCAGTTAAGAAGCAGCAAGATACTACTGCCTCCACCGAAGAAAGGGGTCTCTAATAAAGATAAGGAAAAATAAATAGTTATCAACGATGATATTATCTCTGAAGATCCTAAGAAAAAGAAAACTCTATCCAAGGGGATAGATTATAATATCTTATCTAATTTGAGAAAAATTCCAGCACAGCTCGGCATATACGATGCTTTGGTGATGCCTAAAGACCTTCAGGAGACTCTGATTCGGGCTCTCAAAGATCCCAAAAGATACGAGGCGTATTTTGCTTAACGTAGTTTGACTGAGGTTCTGCAAGCTCGAAATGAGCCATTCATTACTTTCTCCGAAGAGGACATGATGCTCGGAACTGCAGACCATAATCGTCCTCTGTATGTTACTGCAGAGAGCGATAAACTGATTATCAGTCGAATCCTAATCGATCCTGGATTCTCCGTCAATCTGATAAGCTTGAAAGCACAGAGATCCCTCTGCCTTGATGTGGAACACCTCAGGCCAGATAAGTTGATGATCCATGGTTTCAACGAAAAAGGGCAGAAAATACTTGGATCATTCATGCTCCCTCTTATATTTGGAGAGCTCCACACATAAGCTAAATTCCATGTGATTGATGCAGATACTTCATTCAAGGCGCTATTAGGTCGTCCCTGGTTGCATGAATATGGCATTATCCCGTCAACACTACACCAGTGTATGAAGTATCTCAAAGATGGAGAAGAATTCAGGATCTCTGGTGATTCAGCCTTTTATAGTTCATGAAGCAACAGTTTATGAAGATGCATAGTACTTCATGCCAAATAAGCAAAAGTCTTCGAGCTCCCTCGAAGCGAAAGCATCAAATTCGAAGACTACAAAGCAACCTGAACTGGAGGGTAAGAAAAAGCAGGTGGGGAGAAAGAAGGCAATGCCGACTCTTCCCAAGGCACCGACCATTCCAAAAGAAAAGAAATATATACCCCATCTTGGGAGTAACATGGATGAAGATGATGTTACTCCTGCCAAATCCCGAAAAGTATGCCAGTCCATGGATGAATGGAGTAGGCATGTTAAATTTTCAAATGATGATTATGACTACGACTCTATTT
>NW_021441475.1:0-405 GCF_001605985.2 Dendrobium catenatum
TTCGTCCAGACGAAATAAATAATCGTCCAGGATGATCGGTCCTCTATAAAAATTTCATCCTGACGAATAAATTTTCGTCCAAACGATTAACCGATTTAGAACGGTTTTCAGCAGTTTCTAGAACCGACCTTATAATAACCGTTCGTACCGGACGAACCTAGGTCGTACGGGACGATCAGATGTACGAAGACATTTCGTACACATATACAAATGGGGTCGTTTCAAATCGTTTAAGTAAAATCATCTCGGAGGATCCACTGCGTACAAAATTGAAAAATTGCAGTTTTTTGGGCGGTTTTTCTTGTCTTTTATATAAATAGTCCAAATTAGACTGCCACCCAATCTTTTTGTCATTTAATCTTCGTGCATCTTGAGAGAACAGCCAAGGAGAGAGTGGAAGAGAGC
>NW_021441476.1:0-215 GCF_001605985.2 Dendrobium catenatum
AATCATACGTAATGATGTCAAACATTAAAAATAATCACTATTAAATTAAAGTAATTACTTATTCCAGAAACGAAGGGTTTCCATGATCACACTAGTGTGGGGCGGGGCGAATTTATTTTGTGGGGAGGGGACTGCGGGGGCACATTCCCATCTAGTCGAACAAACACCCCTAGGCTAGAAGAAATGGAAATATTATAATTAAAGCATATATATGA
>NW_021441477.1:0-316 GCF_001605985.2 Dendrobium catenatum
CCATAAATTTTAATGGCACCAGTTGACAAAAATTCTGTCAAAAGCTTCTTAGGAAATTTTGCTAGTAATCCTGGAGGATAATGATTGTCAAAATAGAACACCAAACTCATCATATCATCATTTTTGATAGTTTCAGCCAAAAATTGATTGAAAATGTGTAGTACAAGAAATATAATCTCATTGCCTAAATTATTGTGAAATAAAATTTTTACAATCACTGTTATTCAAAATAGTTCATTTCAATATTTCTACACTAACATTTCAACATTGCCAAGAATTTTAATGCTAAAAAAATTACACATTCAAATAAAAGAAA
>NW_021441478.1:0-307 GCF_001605985.2 Dendrobium catenatum
GTTATAATTCTACATATTTCTTCACATATTCTTGTTTGTTTAGCAGTCTGATTCTCTTGCAAGTTAAAGGGGTTGAGATTTTGGAGTTTAGCTATATTTTTATAGGAAGACGGTGCGAAAAGTAAATTCCTTTTCTTCCTTTTTTTGGGTCCTATTTCTAGTAGGCATAAAATATTATTAAGGTATTTTGTATTCTCTTAAACATGGAACCATCGGCTTATAGTTTTTCTTTTGATTTATTTTGTAGCTCTTTTGAGTAGTAACGAGCTAAAGGTTCTCTTTAAAGATATTGTAATCTTTACCTTAA
>NW_021441479.1:0-435 GCF_001605985.2 Dendrobium catenatum
GAAGGTGCCACTCTGCACGTTTCCAACTAATAAGCGGAACTCGTGCCCTCCAAATCTCTTCTCCATCAGTATACTGTAAAGGAAGAGCAGCTAGTACTGTATGGGTATATGGAGTCATGCTTACCTAGAAATTTTGCCACCGAAATTTTGTTATAATTTTTGAGATTAAATATATTATCTAAATAGTAAGATTTTTATTTTACCTGACTCATTCGCAACCCATCGAACTCATCTCTATACGTCATTGTATTGCCTGAAGGTAGCTCACGTATCCTATCTTCAGCCCACCTATATATTTGTATGAACCATTAGTAATGAAATAACGAAAATCAATTTTATTAACCATAGCTTACGAACCTGCAACCCAATGGACGGCCGGCTAAGTCAATAATCTGAGAGACACGGAGTGTTGGTCTACCAATATACAATCGTTCC
>NW_021441480.1:0-295 GCF_001605985.2 Dendrobium catenatum
TTTCAATCCTTTCGACCTTGGTTCCGTAGGAGCAAGTAAGAAAGACTGAGAAATATGCGCTCTTTTGAAATATAATTAATTAATTATTAATTTTATAATGGATAAAGTTAAAGTATAATAATTAATATGCTTTTTTTAAAATAAGCTCCATTAACAGTGACCTTAGACTTTGACATGTAACATCATACAACAGCTTGCTTTAGGGGGGGTTCAACTAACCTGAATAAAGTCTTTATATACCTAAACCACCACCATATATTTACTCTCCGCACCAACTCTACTTCGAAACTACTTT
>NW_021441481.1:0-264 GCF_001605985.2 Dendrobium catenatum
ATCAAATTCATTTGTTAATTCAAGAATATGTCGATCAATTATCAAAACTTTCATGAGAATATTCAAATAAATTAGAATTTTCCTAGCTATGGCTCTCTTCTATATGATGTTTGGCAGAAGCTGAAAAGATTGAAGGTTATGTTTAAGGGGGTGGAATAGATCTATCTCGTCCATCTGCTGAAACATTCAGCAATCTCCACCCTAGCAGCATAAGAAATTCTATTTTCTTTTCAGTCATTGTGTTCTTATATATGGAAGTGATGT
>NW_021441482.1:0-285 GCF_001605985.2 Dendrobium catenatum
CATCTTCCATATCAATTCTCTGCGGTCCTCCATCCCATTGACGATCTGAACACTGCTAATTAACATAATGAAATCTGCATGGAAAAATTCTTTAAGCAACGAATAGTTCCATTGTCCATCATCAGATAACAGATGGCTTATATACATCCCTTCCAAAGCAACACAGTCTACCAATGTTGGCCACTTGTTGATGCTTATATCCAACACCCAAACATCATTAAGGACATTTATATTATTACCATTACCTGCAGCCCATCTGGTAATATTTTGCAGTTGTCTTCCCCC
>NW_021441483.1:0-227 GCF_001605985.2 Dendrobium catenatum
TGCAATGTCATTAATTAAAAAATTCATACTATTATTTCTTTTATCATTCTATCTCTAATACAAATTCATATAATCGACAATCATCTTCACTATTGAATTAGAAATTAATTAATCTTAATTTTATCATTTTTGTAATAATTATTTTTATTTAATTTGTATAGAATGAATACTGAACTTGGTTGACTTTTTTATCTTAGTTGTTATTTGATTTAAAATTTGATTTTTTT
>NW_021441484.1:0-235 GCF_001605985.2 Dendrobium catenatum
TCCCGACCTCTTCCACACAGGTTAACGTCGTCGAGCAGGGCTCTGGCATACAACCTCTGAAAGGTCTCAAATCCTTGGTGGATTCTCACGACCTCTTCCACACAGGTTAACGCCGTCGAGCAGGGCTCCGGCATAGAACCTCGAAAAGGTCTCAAATCCTTGGTGGATTCTAACGACATCTTCCACACAGGTTAACGCCATCGAGCAGGGCTCCGGCATACAACCTCGGAAAGGT
>NW_021441485.1:0-266 GCF_001605985.2 Dendrobium catenatum
TATTTGGTGTTATAATTTTTTTATTTAATTCAATTTATTTAAACCAAAATCGAGTTAAGTTAAGATTTACTTCAATTAATTTAAAATATATCAAGCTTAATTCAATTTAGGTAAAATAATTTATTATTTTTAAAAATAACATTTATTTATTTCATACTAAATCATTCCCCTTCCATCTTGTTACATATTTTGACCAATTGCAACTTATCAAAGCTCCAAACAGCAAGATTATAACGACTACTGAGAGTGTATAACCTTATAATCAT
>NW_021441486.1:0-292 GCF_001605985.2 Dendrobium catenatum
ATTTCTTGATCTATTTTTCTATTATAAATATATAAAATTTAAATGATCATTTTTGCGAACTATAAAATTAAAGGTATTATAGCATCTCCACTACACCCCTTAATCTTATAGTTTGAACTTATTAATAAAGCCTAACTAAAACATACGCTTAATGATTAACGCATGACCTTCAAATTATGCACACATAAGTCTACATAACATTGTAATAGCCCTTATATGAATTTCAGTCATCATGCTTCTGAGCTGAGATAAGAAGTTTTTTTTTTTCATATTTTTTTAAATCTGTCCTAGC
>NW_021441487.1:0-325 GCF_001605985.2 Dendrobium catenatum
TAGAAGAGCTTCAAAGGAGCTCATTAATTCAAGTTGCTGACATTATCGTCCAGGCCGATATGGACATCGCCCTGGCCGATCAGTACAACACTCAGAAGATCGACCAGAGCATCACCCTGAATGCAAACTTGGACGATTTAAAACTTGCTTGATCATCCAGGCCGATCTCACGATCGTCCCGGCCGATCAGTTCAAATTAGAGGAAAATTGTCCAGAGCATAGCCCTGAATTTGAGCTGGACGATATTTATCGTCCTGAAGTAACTAAAGTTTTTGAATAGATCGTCCTGATCGTCCTGGCCGATCCTGCGATCTTCTAGGACGAT
>NW_021441488.1:0-723 GCF_001605985.2 Dendrobium catenatum
ATGTTCATCTAATGACCTAAGTATCTAACAGACTAATACTTACGATTTTTGGAATAACAAGCCTATGCTCTTTGACGCGATGGTCCAATGAGTCATAAAATTTCCACTTGTGTTCTTTCAGCAAACCAACCAGAAGGGTAATGTGATTGGAATCAATGATTGGTTGTAATAAAATGTTGTTTGAAGAAACAGAAAACTCGGTTATATGGTCGATTTGTAATTTGGACAATTTCTCCATTCCTTTGTTATTCTGCAAGTGCAAGTGAGTAAATATAAGAACTAAGAATGGATACAAAGTTACTAATCCAATAGTTAAACTGATAAATTGAATACTGAGTTACTAACCCAATAGATTGGAGAGATGTATAGAAATTTATGGTACTTGTCTGGCATGAGGTTACACTTCTCATCTAAGAGATAGGCAAAAATATCTACATGTTCATTGCCTAAATAACTGTCGCTTATTAACTCATCAATCTCAGATCTGGTAATAAGAATGTTAATAACAAACACGATATTATCGCCCCTACAAAAAATAAAATAATTAAATACGCATTTCATAAGCATAACTCACGCATATCATACTCATAACACACGCATATCATACGCATACCACACGCATAGAATAAGCATACCACACGCATATCATACGCATGCAGATATTCAAACAAAAATAAAGTTGCAAATTTTTACCTTTGAGAGTACTTTTTCAAACATTCTAGC
>NW_021441489.1:0-331 GCF_001605985.2 Dendrobium catenatum
GCCTAGGCTAGGCCGGTGGTTTGTTGTGGTTTGTTTGCGAGTGTCTTGCCTAGAGGGCACCTATGTGTGATTGCTTACTATTCTGTACTGCATAAGCATGCATATCTACTTTTATGTCTGTACACCAGAGCGCGAAGAGAATAAAGTGAGGGCCGTGTACTTTATTTTTCTGTCTTTACTTTCATGCATATGTAACTGTACACAACGCACTCATAACATGCATAAATATAAACTATTCTACTTTTCCTGCTTTTACTTACCTGCAAATTAGAATGTTCTTAGGATCTGATGTATTGAGAAAAGAAATGTAAATGCTTTATTTTCCTAGAAT
>NW_021441490.1:0-298 GCF_001605985.2 Dendrobium catenatum
CATCTACAAAGAGCGGCTGATTTCTGCTACCAATATATTTTGGTGTGAGCTCGTCCGTAATACGCAACTCCCCCCAAAATATAGCATCAATCGCAACATACTACCAAGAAGTAGAACATACGTAAATCCTCTAGTTATGTTAAAGGGTATAAATTCACCATAATAACTTGCTAATTATTAATTCCAATATTGAACAAAGTTATTCCTTCAGTTATGCATATTAAATAAGATTATTAATTATTAATTAACTTGAAGATAATTAGATCTAAGTTATAACAATGATATTCATTTTATTCTT
>NW_021441491.1:0-420 GCF_001605985.2 Dendrobium catenatum
TTTCATGCGATGATCTTGAACTAAATGTTGTCGTTGTTTCGGATCAATAAAAGTAGTGTCAAAATTTTCTATAAAAAATAGCACACAGTGAAATAAAATATCATAAAAATTTTAAGGGCAAAAAAAAAAAAATGATTAAATTACACAGATATTTTAATATTTTATCAGGTGTACTTGATTGTTGACAACATACCAACATTATCATTAATCATCATGATTGATTTATGTTGACTATAAAAAAAATGGAAAAAAAAAACAAAACGAAGCAATATGAAGCAATTTACCTGTCGTCGGCCCTACCTCGAACGATTTGCCTCCAAATGAAGCAACCCTTCGTTCAAAATAAGGTAACCACCCGCTTATCCCTTTAAAATGATCGGTAGGAGCGATCGAAGAAAAAAAAAAAAAAAAGAGAAACGG
>NW_021441492.1:0-340 GCF_001605985.2 Dendrobium catenatum
TTAGATCAATGAAATGTGAATTTATTTCTATAATTAAACATAGAAGACATTTGATTTGTTTGTGAAAACAAATCAAGTATCTATCTATTATTAATCACAGAAATAACTCCTAAACACAAATAAGACTTAATCTACGCACACAGATCTTTCCCCTACCCAAGAAAAGAACCAAGGTAGGGTTTAGATTATTTTGGGATCTAGACTCCCTATAGGGGAAACCCCCTATAGTTAATTACATATCCTAAGAGAATACTCTCGATTTAAATGAAGACTAAATAGTTTCAAAAATTATATAAGTATCTAATTAAATATTTGGGAATAATTAAATTTTCATGATCGG
>NW_021441493.1:0-1245 GCF_001605985.2 Dendrobium catenatum
AATTATGATAGTATAATCTTTGTTGTGAAGTCTAAAATTGAGGTATGTAAACTTTCCAGTGATGTAATACTTTGTATTTCTGTAGTGGCTCTGTAAGTATGTTTTTATTGAAGTTTAAAGTTATTAAGTGCTTCTAGTGATGTGATGAAATGAAACTATTGGATCTGTTCATAAAAATTATCAAATGTTTCAAAAGTATCATAAGATTGATTTAAGAAAATGTTATGTTTCTGTTAGTAATATCCTTTGTACTGTTAAGGGGTACTGTGGGGTGTTACAAGCCTCCCACAGATCCTCATGTTGGCCGTGGGATCAAGGGCCAAGGGACGGCTAGGATTTAACATCCCCCCTTTTGGGAAATACAGATCTATCATTCTCAGCTTGATAATTAGTTCCATAAATGTGAAGTTATCAATTCCCTTGGTAAGATTGTCTGCAACATTCATTTCATCCTTTTCTTTCACCTCATGCATCTTGGTTTCACATTTAATAAACTCCCACTGCTCTTTCTTTAGGAGCAATATCTCTACATCACCATCATACAAAATTTTATTAATTATTGTTCTTTGATCAAAAGAATCAACAATATCATCATAAAACCTATGATTATTTAGCCACCAAATTTTTATCTTTGAACCAACAATTGTGTCATTCAAGCCTTTCCTGAGCTTCCGTGGTCCAGAAGCCTCTTTTATGCCCTGAGCAAGCTTCCATCTTTATTTTGTTTTATCGATGTCTTTAATATGGTTATGATATTTAACCAAATCTTTCATTGTAAACTTTTGAGAGGTGAGAACTTTAATTTCAATTCTTTGTCTTCAGCCTCAACATGATTAACTCCTTCCTACTTCTTAGTGCCGACAATTTTGCTTGTTTTTCGAGAATCTCACTCTAACTTTTCTTTGAGATCTATTTCTACCTTCATTACTTGAAAGTTTTTTGTTAGAATTACTATGAGCTTTTTTCTTATTACCAACTCCATAATGATCATTGCTAATTGACAACTGCAATGAAGCATTTCTTCCTCCTTTGCGAGATCCTTAGATCTGACCTTCTATCAGGTTTTGATGTCCTTGAATCCAAGCTATGTTTAGTATTAACTCTATATTTAACACTATAATGATGAAATTCAGCCTTTTGCTTTGCAGCCATGGAATCATCATTCCCATTCTGAAAAGATCCATTATTCGCCATCAGTTTGGAAGATCCGTCTACATCAACAGCATATTTTTCAGGATAAAAATT
>NW_021441494.1:0-359 GCF_001605985.2 Dendrobium catenatum
CTCCCCACCAGCACCATTGATGGCCAGCGGCCTTCCATAACATCTCCCCCGCCAATTCTGTAAAGGGCGGAATACAAACGAGAAAGAAGAAAATTTGAAAAGATGATAACTTTCTCTCTCTAAAAAACCTGGAGCTTTTATCTCTAGTGCTAATTCTTTCTTTCTTTTCTTGAAACTGCCATTTTGATTGACACTCTTTACATCCATTTAAAAAAGTTTAAATCCTTTATAACTGGCAAAGGCTAGTAGTACTCTAATAGCTTCCAATCTAGGTATAGGGGCAAAGATCTCCTCAAAATGAATCCCTTCTATTTGGTTGTACCCCTTAGCCACCAATCTTGCCTTATTCCTAACCGCCA
>NW_021441495.1:0-213 GCF_001605985.2 Dendrobium catenatum
TCCGGTGATCGCATAGAATAATTTCACCATAAAAAATATTGTAAGAAGTAAAAAAATTTGATATTATAAGGAGTAAATTTGATGCTCTCCTTATGCACTTGAAATTCATGGCGTGAGATTTCTTGGGCTTGAGTTGATATTTTTGCTAAGTTTTTTTTTCATAAAATAAATTATTTCCTTATACTAATTAAATATTTTATATTAAATAGAATA
>NW_021441496.1:0-316 GCF_001605985.2 Dendrobium catenatum
GAAGAAATTGATTTTTAGGAGAATTTTTCCCCTGTAGCTAGACTTGAAGCAATTAGGGTTTTGCTAGCCTTTGCTTGTTTTAGAGGATTTAAATTGTATCAAATGGATATAAAAAGAGCCTTTTTAAATGGTGTAATTAAAAATAAAGTTTTTATGAAACAACTACCAGGTTTTAAAAATTTTAAATACCCAAATCATGTTTTCAAATTAAAAAAAGGCATTATATGGATTAAAACAGGCACCTAGGGCTTAGTATGAGAGGTTGAGCACCTTCTTACTTGAAAGATCATTTGAAAAAGGAAGTTTGGATACAACT
>NW_021441497.1:0-614 GCF_001605985.2 Dendrobium catenatum
CCATTTGAATCTTGAGTAATCATCTACAATCACAAATCCATAAAACTTTCCTCCTAGACTTACAGTTCCAATTGGTCCAAAAAAATTCATATAAAAATTCTCCAATAGTTTACTAGTTCTAAGATTCTTATTGGATTAAAAAGAGGACTTCACTTATTTCCCGAATTGACATACATCACAAAGATGGTCCTTAGTAAAGTATAATTTTTGTATACCTCTCATTAAGTTCTTTTGGGTAATCCTTTTAAGGTTTTTCATACTAGAATGACAAAGTCTCCTATGCCAAAGCCACGACTCATCAGAAATAGTTTTTAAACAAAAACCAGTAGGAGATTGAATGCAATTAAATTCTAGCATAAACATTGTTTACACTTTTTCCATTCAAAACATCATTTCCATTCAGGCTTAATATGCAGCTAGTAGGAAAAAATTTTAGACAATATCCTTTGTCACATAGCTGGCTTATACTTAACAAATTATGCTTTAAGCCTTCTACTAATAGAACATTTTTAATATAATTTTTTTTTAAATTTACAATTATACCAGTTCAAATCACCTTCCTTATGGTGTTATCTCTAAGTGTAACATTGCCTCCACTCCTGGCTTCCAGCGAT
>NW_021441498.1:0-295 GCF_001605985.2 Dendrobium catenatum
AATTATAAATAGAGCCCTCATTCTTCACAAGGGGGGGAGGTGAAGAGAGAGAAGAAAAAGAGAAGAAGAAGAGAAAGGGGAAAAGGAGAATCCTCCTCGACCACTGCCAGAGCTCTTCCCGCTGCCTAAATACGCCGGAACTCTGCCGAATATTTGGGAGAAAGCCAGAATTCTGCCCAACTTCCATTGGATATGGAAATTCTTCTCAATTAACGACAGAGTTCCCTCCTAACACCGAAACTTCGCCCAAGTGATGCCGGAGTTCTCCTCGTCCACCAACAGATGTCGGACTTCT
>NW_021441499.1:0-239 GCF_001605985.2 Dendrobium catenatum
ATTCCATCTTCTAAAAATTCGACATTGTTCTTATTAACGATTGGCTTTGGCTTCGACCAGGCTTCAACTATCTCATTACTCTTATTCTTTTGCAATTCCATATCTATTGGTCCTTCCTCCACCA
Source organism: Dendrobium catenatum (assembly GCF_001605985.2). Classification (NCBI taxonomy): domain Eukaryota; kingdom Viridiplantae; phylum Streptophyta; class Magnoliopsida; order Asparagales; family Orchidaceae; genus Dendrobium; species Dendrobium catenatum. Next base: position 125 of record NW_021441499.1, read on the forward strand.
AAATATCCTCCTTTAAAACTTCCACCGATGATAGATCATCACCAATCTTACGCCCCTTAAGCGTATAAAGAACCCCAAAAAAATTGTTCACACGGAGAATCAAGTCGTCCGATGC
>NW_021441500.1:0-885 GCF_001605985.2 Dendrobium catenatum
AGAGAGAGATGTAAATTAAAGAAGTTAATGGCCAATTCTACCTGTAATTGACATAACATTTTTGAATTGGTGGATTTAAAGACTAGAAGGGGATGAGAAGAAACAAAGGAAGAAGTCGCATTGAAATGATTGAGCAATACTGAGGAATTTTAAACTCATATTAGACATAAACAAAAATATTATAAAATATAAACTAACTCAAATAAGCTGATTATTACTTAAAACCCTTAATTGCCTTCAACAAAAAAATATTTAAACTTATGTAAAAGTAATTAATAAATTGAATATATGTAAAGAGTAAAGGTTACATTAAATTTCAAATATCATCGAAAATAAGGGAGAAAGAGAGAACACCAAATAAAATCACTAAAAAACTTTAAAAGTTAATTTTTAAAATGTTAACTTTTTTAATTTCTTTAACGTTTCATTGATCTATTTTATTTGTTCCATACTATAACACTAAAATTTAGATATTTAATTAACTTTTTCAATTTCCATTATGTGACGTCATTATGTTAATATTGAAACACCGTTTTTTGGCAAATGAGGATATATATATATATATAACAAATGAGAATATGTTAGCATCACTACTAAAAAGATGAGACTATGGCAGCACTTTTTATGCAGCAAATTAAAATATCGTTGTAATAGCTTCTTTGCGTGAACCGTGAATATTTTAGGCGGGAACGATAGAAAAGCCGCGAAAATCTAAAATTAATAAGCCCAAAGACCTAGCGAGAACTTCACCGAGCGTGAGCCGTTTCCTCCAGACTTCTTGTCTTCTTCGCGCATGAGCTGTTTCCTACCCCATCTGCTCCCTCCCATCGAAAATTGACGCAGACACCTGTTGGTGGAATTTTGAAATCAGGTTTTGAAAAATAT
>NW_021441501.1:0-320 GCF_001605985.2 Dendrobium catenatum
AACACAAAGAGATTAGACACCATTTATTAGAGATCATCTTAATAAAGCTGACGTGAATATAGATTTTGCAAACACATGTTGTCAAATAGCTGATATCTTTACAAAACCTTTTACTGCAGAGAGATTTTGCATGTTAAGACATATGCTTGGGATGTTAGATGCTAATATTTAAATTTCTTTTATATTTTTAATTATTCTTTTATATATTATCAAAGAGGGATAAGAATTATATATGTTGGTCATAATTCATTTTACATTCATACATTTACAAGGAGAATTATTATTTTTAGAAAATTAGCATTTAAAAATATTTCTAAATT
>NW_021441502.1:0-208 GCF_001605985.2 Dendrobium catenatum
TGAACCATCTTCACATGGTAGTGGAAGATTTATGATGCTCAACAAGGCTCGTCCATCATTAACAATCAACAATGGTTGTAAGGAATACGATGACCTACTTGCGGATAATAATAATTAGCATACAATGAGTGTAGTAGTTTTCCAACACTCAATAATCAGCTAACCCACAATCAAAGGTTGACGAAGAGCAAGAAAAAGCAAATGACTC
>NW_021441503.1:0-220 GCF_001605985.2 Dendrobium catenatum
AAAAATTTAACATTTTGCCCCAAGTCAATTGGTGTAGTAAAAGAGTTAAATTCAATTCTTGATTTTCACTCATCAATTTTATGAACCATCGTGTTCAGTGCAAACTGAGCACCATTGAGTTATAAAATTTTGAGTAAATCAATCAAATTCAAAACTTAATTGTCACTTCAAAACATTAATTCGAATCACTTTCTTAATTCCAAGAAATTGAACACTCAAA
>NW_021441504.1:0-302 GCF_001605985.2 Dendrobium catenatum
GCTCAACAAAGCTCTCTACAGTAGGTGAAAAGTAACGAGGGGCACTCTTGACCTCTATATCCATAGCGGTCTCCTCTAGATCTTGTCTCACAGGACCCAGTGGGGCACCTATACTACGTGATACAGAATGGCGATCCTCAGATCGTGCCGGTGAAAAAGTCTCGTACAAGTGACGTATGGGATTATGACTACCCCACACTGGGATGCCATCATCAACCATAGGGGTGTTAAAAGTTCTTCGACTGGAATCCCCAACTCCTATCTTGCGTACCTGATGTGGGGAAGGTTGTTTGATAGTAGTC
>NW_021441505.1:0-276 GCF_001605985.2 Dendrobium catenatum
GGGGTCAGAGTACTTAAAAGTTGTAATCAAAGCCAATTGAAGGAAGAAAATGATGTAAGATTAATTATAAAATATGTATGTGATTCTAAATCAAGATCTTGAAAAATAACTATATCCATTTTGGTGTATCAATATGAGCCATGACCAAAAAAATCAGACTAAGATCCAATCCAAAAGTTCCTGATTCAAATCAACCCATTGAATACATTGGTTGGGTTCAGGTTTATCAATAGCAAGTGGGTGCAAGCTGACTTTCCAACATGTAATCAACCCAAA
>NW_021441506.1:0-870 GCF_001605985.2 Dendrobium catenatum
GGATCGACGGAGATGGCTCTGATAACTAAACCCTACAAACCGCCGACGCTTTACTCGTACTCAATAATAAATGCTGTAAATTATGTAGATTTATATAAAATCAGAATTATTTATGCAAAAAATCATAAGTCATATTTATATAGTCCAGATTTATAATGAGTCAAAGCTTAAAAATAAAATAACTATATTTGATGGATTTTTTTATAACTATATCCAACTAAAGCGATGAATATTTACTTGTTTTCACACAATATTATTCACCGCTGTTTGTCCGGATGGTGAAGAGTCGGTTGGGCAAAGTTCAGATTCTTGATTCGAATCCCTTGGTAAGCAGTGAAAACTTTAAGTGTTGGCCCGTGTAAATTAGTGTGTGTTGCTTGCTAGGTCGATCGGAGTTTTCACTGATCTAAAAACAGTGCTTCTTCGTCGAAAAAAAAAAAAGATAAATAAATAAATATATATAGGAAGCTTATAGGTGTGATGAATTACGACACCTATGTTATGTGTAATAACCCATACTCAATAGTTAAATAATATTTCAGAAATAATTATAAAACTAATTTACAAACCATCTTCTACATCTAATAGATATTGAGGTGTTTTAATTATAATAAATTTGTTCTAATTTTATAGATAGTGTAAGTTTGAAAACAAAAAAAGTTTTATAATTTTTTAAGAAATTGTTATATGTCGGCACAAGTAGGTTTTCTGGGACCTTTATATGGCCATTTTACAAACTGAATATAAAGAGCATTTTAGACATATTGGGCTATTTTATGAATATTTTTTCATAATTTTTTGGAACCCTAAAATTGAATATATAAAATAATTTATACGAAATTTACACTAAAAATTAAACAATTAGTATAA
>NW_021441507.1:0-232 GCF_001605985.2 Dendrobium catenatum
TACACATGCAAAGTACGATAAAAGAAAAGTAAGCACGCTTATCGATGGGATTAATAAATGATTGGGACTAAATCCACCCACTAATAGACGTCCCCCATGATTGTTATTCACATGAATGATTTATGTTAAAATTTTATTAAAGTGAATCTCCCAAAAATTAATGATTTAATAATATAGGTAATTTTAAAAATACTCAAAATATCCATAAGTATATATAAATTTTTGGAAAATA
>NW_021441508.1:0-229 GCF_001605985.2 Dendrobium catenatum
TTCATGATATTCAATGAGATGTCTTGATTTAAAATGTTATATATTTTATTAGTGAAAATATCATAATTGTATCATTAATATATCATTTATATTAAATTAAAATAATTTTAATATTTATTATATCCTTTGATTCAACCCTAGGTTGGGTTGAACATTTAAACCATAAACTTCTTATTCTTATAAATCAATTTTCAATTTGATTTTTAAAATATTGAATACATGAGACTCA
>NW_021441509.1:0-482 GCF_001605985.2 Dendrobium catenatum
TATATATATATATAATTTTGTGGTCATTAGAGTGCCAGCTGTGTTGATGATCTTGCGGCTAAGGACAGCAGAAGCTGAGGTGTTATTTGTCCCTACTGGTTTAGTTATTAATTAAGAGTTTTTATTTAAATACATTTCGTGTGTTAAAATATTAAAATTTTAGTAATTTATATGAGATATGGGATATATTGTTTGAGAAGTAAAAAAAGGGGGTTCAGCTGAAAATATTTCATTAGAGTGAGTCATATTAAAAAAAATGTTCTTTATCATTGGAGAATAGATTGATGCAATGTGATAAATATGGATATAAAACTCATCTTGATCTGTTGGTTGGGAGTTTAGGTTACCAGTTAAGAAGTCTTGGATTCGAGTATTGTGTATGCGATGTGTGTGTGAGTATGTCTTAATATGAATTGTTATAGATGCATGATTTCGGCGATGAAAGTATGATGATCATTCAGGTGCCATAAATGTCGTCAACG
>NW_021441510.1:0-902 GCF_001605985.2 Dendrobium catenatum
TCACTAAGGGGTTATTCATTTGAATCATCATTATGATTAACTGCTCTCTCTTACGCTCATGCCAGTCAAGCGAGGCGGGCCTCAACCAAGTTGAGGCGCAAGCCTCATAAAAAAAACTCAAGGCGTAAGCATTTAGGCGTTTTTTACTGGAATTGCGCAAAGGAGAGCCTCATATTGCGCAATTTTAAACCATGCGCTTTACTTTTTTCCCTTTTTTGGGAGATTCCTGAGCCTAAACTCTACAAGATCTGGGGAAATTTCTAAGCAATAATTTACACACAACACACACCCTATTTCGTCCACCTATAATCCAAAAGACTTCTAGAATACCTCCAGAAAAATAATTCCAACATGGTAGGTCAATCAGATTACATCTAATAACGTAGCATAACAATACACAAAAGAAGTTAGTGAATCAAACTGCTCATTAAATTTTAAAGAAAAAAAAAACATGTACTTTCGAATCTAACTTCACTTTCTAGCTAGCCGCCTAGCAGCTAATATCAATGAAAGCTATAGCGAACAATTTCCATCTTATTCCAGTGCCCATATAGAGTCACGCTAATCAAATGTGAGAAGCAAAATAAGGGGCTGTTTGGTATCGGATTTACAGAGGGATTTACGCTAAATCCAGCCAAACGGTTTTTGTGCGCGAGTTAAATCCCTGATTTAATAATTTACGGCATAAATCCGGGATTTACTAAACCCCTCGGTTCGGCGGATTTACGGGATTTGGTCGAAGAAGGGCACGAAAGGAAGAAAGTTACCTTCACAGCCAGCGAGCTCCCGTTGTTACTTCCGATCCGACAGGAAGGGAAAGTCGTCGAAGGAGCGTAGTCGAACAGCCACGAAGGGAAGGAGCCGAAGAAGCGAAGCCTGCAATCTCTACACCTCCTGCAAAG
>NW_021441511.1:0-458 GCF_001605985.2 Dendrobium catenatum
GGCGATCTCTACTGAGGTGGAGATGAAGTCGTCGAATGGAGATCAGAGGATGGATGTTCGTAATGCTTCTTCTCCACAGGGATCTCCAGTGGCGATGGAGATACTGAGGGGAGCTGAGGCTGAGGAGTTCATTAAGGAGGTTGCAGCCTCTCTGGGATCCGTGGATCCAATGGAGACGAACAAGGCGGTGGTGGAAGAGGAACCTGTTGGGATTGATCAGCCTGCGGGTGGGGATATGGTGGTCGATCTACATTGTAATGCTGGTGTTTCTGACGCTACATTGCAGCAGGCTGGGGAGCTGGAACCGGTGGCAGAGATGGAGGTTAGCAAGGTAATGGATAATCCTATTTTTGAGCATGAACAACCTCTGTTTACGTTCGGTAGCATGAGTCGGATCGCAGATCTTGGTAAAATGCCTTGTGCTGATGACGGGGTTGGGAAGAAGGCTGATAAGGGGA
>NW_021441512.1:0-237 GCF_001605985.2 Dendrobium catenatum
CTTCACAAACCTCAAATGACACCAACTTTATGTTCCAAAAAACCAAAATACCACCAGAAGTCCCAACAGCAGGTTGATGAAAATAATCCCACTCATTGCCCAAAAGGCAATCCACCTCCATTCTACCAATGCTAGACAGCTTTGTCTCCATAAGCCCAATAAAGAAAACATTCTCATCTCTAACCATTTCCTTAAGATAGAGGGAAGCCTCTTTCTTCCTCGCTCCCCTACAATTCC
>NW_021441513.1:0-221 GCF_001605985.2 Dendrobium catenatum
ACTAGTGGACGCCGTCGACGACCAATTTTCAGCTACACGTGGATCATCAAAGGTCATCCTCCCGTGCCACCTCCACCTCCGAGTTCCTTCTCAACAACGACGTTCCTTGGCTCAGCCCTCCTCGTGGCAACCTCATTTCCAGTGTGGACGCTCTTCCGTCGCTCAACCTAGTTTCGTAGGAAAGAGAGAGTAAGGCCTCAAGGTGAACAACTCATTATTAA
>NW_021441514.1:0-319 GCF_001605985.2 Dendrobium catenatum
GAAGAAAACAGACCAAAGGTCAACCCCGATTGCCACAACAATCCGAAAAGCCACCCCAAAATTGAACTTGGCCATTCAAGGGCAAGTAATGAACAAGAAGGTAACGGCTCTGGTTGCCACAGCTCAACAAAAACCAACAAACAAACAGGAACTGGGCCATCCAAGGGGAACCATCAGCAGCCAAGTGCTCCCAGGTCATCATCGTCCAAGTAAACTGCTTCCTTCGGTTTGCTTCCAACCAATTGAACCCAAAAAGGAAATCAGAAGAGATAAGAGAATTTATGTTTAAGCCCATCAGCATTTTTTAATTTGTCAGTCT
>NW_021441515.1:0-307 GCF_001605985.2 Dendrobium catenatum
CGAGGGATAGTGAGGTGATGAGGGGTGACTGGTTACATGCCGATAATTCCTCAGTTGATGGTGAAGATTTTGATGAGGATGATTTGGCTTCAAGAACAGACTTTATTAAAAGAAGTGGAAAACGTAGAGCTCGTCATTCTAGAAAGAAGTGATTCTCTTTTTGCTTTATTTTTCTGTTCTTTAGATTCATGTCTTTAGTTTGAATCTTTGGCTAATAGGTTTTCTTTTAATTGTTGTATTTCTAGAGGGCTTTAGATTCATTAAGAACTTGTATCCTTATTTTGTTTTAACTTGCATGTCCCTTATG
>NW_021441516.1:0-275 GCF_001605985.2 Dendrobium catenatum
CAATTTGGGGATTATTCTTCCTTGGATAAGAGAATGAACTTCCTTCTCTTATACTTGTAATATAATCCTGGATTAAAATAAAAAAGGAACTATCATGTTAAGGTATTAAATAAAGTGAAGCCTTTTATTTAAAAAAAAAAGAGAAAAAAATTCAAAGGATGCACAAAGTGCATTAAAAAAAGGCGCAAAGTGCGTCAAAGAAATAAAAAGATATGCAAAGCACGTCACAAAAAAAAAGTGAAAGAGGCTTCCTTCTTTTTAAATCCTTAAATCTC
>NW_021441517.1:0-344 GCF_001605985.2 Dendrobium catenatum
TAAATTTATCTTTCTTAATATAAACTGAATCTAATACTACTCTACTATTTTAGTCATTGAAAAGATGCCAATTTATGTTACCAAACCATCCAAGATGGCCCGCTCTAATCTTATCTAACACTGAGCTACTCCAACCTTCTCACATATATGCTCGTTTCATATCACGTCTCTAAGAGTAAAGCCACTTATCCATGTGGGCACCAAAAATTATTACCCCGGCCTCTCTGCGAACCCCTTTATCTTTATTTTTCAGGTCGTCGAGAAAATTTTTAACGCTTAAGTTCCCAGGCAAGGATGATCATCATCTAATGATCGACCGGCGAAGTAATATCATAAAAAAATAT
>NW_021441518.1:0-233 GCF_001605985.2 Dendrobium catenatum
CTTCAAACTATTAATACTTAAACTTTAATTAAATTTCCCTTAAGCCTATCAACCAATTGAACCTTAATCTACTTTAATTAATGATCCTATTTAGGACATATCAAAACCACACAGCCTACCTCACACACTTTAGATGGTTTGCTAGGACAACCGACTCTAGTTCTAGGCTAGGCCGGTGTTTACTTTCTCGCTGTGTGCCGGATTTTTGAGTTTTCACTGCATGTTGTTTGCTA
>NW_021441519.1:0-217 GCF_001605985.2 Dendrobium catenatum
TTCAAGCTTGGAAATGCCTTTATGCATCTTCTTTAATTGAATAATTTACTTATTTGAATTTGAATCTATATTGAATGTCATTTTATTTTGATTTGTATCGCATTTGAATTGAATGAATGTATTTGGATATCCACTTGGATATATGCATCGGATCAGGATATACACGTAAGATATATATGGTTAATTCTATTTAGATTTCTTGAAACATAATACCTCT
>NW_021441520.1:0-204 GCF_001605985.2 Dendrobium catenatum
CCTATCAGCGTGCAATGACCAGAATCTTTGATGAACTTATTCATGACAAAGTTGAATGCTACATTGATGATCTCATGGTCAAAAGCAAAGAAAGAGAGGATCACTTGTTTGATTTAAGGGTTGTGTTTGAACGGCTTCGTCGATACGACCTCAAGATGAATCCCTTAAAATGTGCTTTTGGGGTAACTTCAGGGAAGTTCCTTG
>NW_021441521.1:0-312 GCF_001605985.2 Dendrobium catenatum
AGTCATCTTCCACATTTGAAACTAATTCAACAAGCTGCTATGGTTCCAATAGGTTTGATTCTCCATAGAGAAAATTCTATACGTTCATTCTAAGTGCATCAATGTTCTCACAAAGTTGGAGCTATTTTGTCCATGATCTCGAACTAGGTTCTCTATTGTTTGAATTTTGTTCGGATGATTTGAACTAGATTCAAGCAAGATTTTGACTAATTTGATTTTAAAATTAAACACAGTAAAATTTCTTAAAATTAGAAAATTTTGGTTGAATAGAAAAAAATACAATGAATACAAACATATGATTGAATAGAAAAT
>NW_021441522.1:0-426 GCF_001605985.2 Dendrobium catenatum
AGCGGCAGAGGTAATCTTGCACTCATGGTGTTTGATTGAATGCTGAGAAGAGGATGTTAATAATGTTGGTCGAAATATTACTTTTGTTGTTTTTAAATGGATTAATGGTGATATAGTGGCCTAGGTTTTATTAGTTTTTAAATCTAGATTGTTATATGATTATATCTACATAATTCAGAGCAGCAAGCTCTTTCTTGCAGAAATTTCTAAGTTATTTCGAGGAGACTGAAAATAAGGCCATTCTGACTACGAGCAAACTTGATTCTAAACAAAAGTTTTAAGGATCTGTTTGTTTCAGGCTTAAAGGAAGCTTTAGGCTTCATTTGGGACGGCATTTTTATTGCTTCTTAAAACAGTTTTAAAGCAGCATGAAAAAAGCCGTCCCAAATGAAGCCTTAGCCTCATAAACCCGCTAAGTAGTTTTTC
>NW_021441523.1:0-372 GCF_001605985.2 Dendrobium catenatum
GGTATCACCCACTAATACACCTGCCCTTACACACTCTCTCAAAATGGTGTCGCTGAATGAAAACACAAACACATTCTTGAAACCATTTGTATCCTTCTCATCGACGCTCATCTCCCTTAGTCTCTTTGGGTAGAAGCCCTTCTCACCTTAGTCTACCTAATAAATCGTCAGCCCATATCATATTCTATACCACAAACCAGCTAGCTATAACCATCTCAAAATCTTCGGCTGTCTTTCCTATCCCTGGCTATACCCTACAACAATTCAAAACTTTCCCCTCTCTCTATACCGTGTGTATTCATCGGATATGCGTCATCACAAAAAGGATGTCGTTGTCTCCATCCTTAAATAGGTCGGGGCATGTAATCTTCA
>NW_021441524.1:0-517 GCF_001605985.2 Dendrobium catenatum
TTGTGTGCTGGATCTTCGTACAATGCTAAGACGTTATTCGTACAATGCTAAGACGTTAAACTAAATATTTCTCTACTGTCGCGAATACTCCAGGACGCAACAGTTTGGCGTCGTCTGTGGGAACCTAGTTCCCGACTGGGGGGCACAAATTTTGCTCCAATCTCAAAAGATCACACATAGCATCAATATCATAAGAAGCAGATGCGGACTGGGGGGCAACTTTGACTCAAACCATGGTCAAATAGATCCACCAATACCTTTAACATCAAGTTGAAATTTCAAGAATATCTGAGCAAATGTAAGGATACTTCAAATCAATTGCAAGATTTATACATTTCCTTGTTGAACTTCTACTCCTTGGGCAAGGTATTAACCTCGACCTCAAAAAGGCAGTAACGGACTACTTCACTTTCGATTCGGGATATACACGGCATTCGCGCCCTCCCAACCAAAGCAAAATCAATCCCAGGGGGATTCGATTCGACCTCTTCTACACAGGTTAACGTCGTCGAGCATA
>NW_021441525.1:0-283 GCF_001605985.2 Dendrobium catenatum
AAGGGGGGGCTCCAAATAAAAAAATACACTAATAGTTTTGAGGAATAGAAAGACCATATACCCTTAGCCATTTTATAATAAATGGCATGGATTTGCTCATATGATTTCAAGAATATTTGATGATTAAAATGATTTGGATTTTGAGTTTCAATAGAATTCCATTTTAAATGAAGTTGACATTACCAAAAAATATGATTTTTTGTAGTAGTTGTCAAGAGCGATTTTAAAACAACTAACAAAAAACTATTTAGAATTGGTTTTAACTGTTACTATTTGCACCAAT
>NW_021441526.1:0-494 GCF_001605985.2 Dendrobium catenatum
CCCTAGAGATCCCTCCATACATTCTCACTCAAATCCGGTCGGTCAAAGCGGTGGCCGACAATCTCCCGACTAGATCTAGACCAACCCATTCAAGGAGTTCTTCCATTTGATCCAGTCCATATCAGACCGAGGTGTCTTCTACAAAATGGAGCGTGGACAGTCCACAAATGCAACCATTCCTTAAACGGTTTAAACCGTCCTTTAAATCTCGGTAAAATCCTAAACCTAGTTTAGGACACATAGATTTAATTAGCTTTTCATTAAGTGCTTATTTAATCCTTTTAAAAGTTCCCCATGAATTATGTTCATTAACTAAACCTAGATTTAAAATTTCATGAATTTTCATCAACCGAATCAAGAGAACGAACCATTTTTGTGTCTAGGGTTTCGGTTTCTTCGTTAGGGCCAGTTTGCGAAATCCTGACCGTTGATATTATGATCAACAGACCGGATTTCGCCATTTCACGCGTTGGTACGACCGCGTGCAGGCCTCC
>NW_021441527.1:0-222 GCF_001605985.2 Dendrobium catenatum
CGTAGGAGGTTTGGAACCCCACATACCTGATTTTAAAGTTGATTTTAAAACTCCACTAGATTTCTTTGGGAAAATTTAAAGAATGATCGTCGTCGTTGCATTAGAAGAATTATCGTAGAATGGTGTCATTTCTCTTTGGGGGAGATACATCCTTCTTCGATAAGGCTTTGGATGTGAATGTGACGGTCATACTTCTTGAATATTGTAATTGGGTATTTAGCT
>NW_021441528.1:0-594 GCF_001605985.2 Dendrobium catenatum
TAAAAAAAACTCGAGACGTAAGCATCGAGGCGTTTTTGACTGGAATTGCGCAAAGGCGGACCTCAAGGCGAGCCTCATATTGCGCAATTTTAAACCATGGTTTAGGCCACCTATTTGAGGTTGCACCTTTACCTTTACCTTAAAAAACTAAGACAATTTGGGGCTGTATCTTCAAAGACTAGAGAAAGAGGTTCATAAAGTTAATGATGGAAAGAAAGTTATTTTTTTCTTTTGATTTATAAGTATTTTTATAAATCAATATGCCAGCGGTAAGAAAAAATTTTCATTAGCTTGTTTTAAAAAATACATATTTTCTTCTTTTGTCCAATATATGATTAAATAATATTGATTAAGTTGAAGCTATTGATTAAATGATTAAGCTTTTCATTTATCAAATTTAATAAGTTTATTCACCAAGTACCGGCTTTAAGAAATATTGAACCAAGCCAACAAACTAGATCCTTATCACAAGTGCTCTATAGTGGCGGAGCCAGAAATTTTATTCAGGGGGGCCTAAATTCAAAATAATTTTGTTTGCTGACTCATTATAGGGGGGCTCTCCGTTTGGAGTTTTTCTCAACATTCTTTAAAATA
>NW_021441529.1:0-227 GCF_001605985.2 Dendrobium catenatum
TAAATATGTATTGTACAACATAATTAGTAATCAATCTGATTTGATTTGATTGCTTAATTAACTAACCTAATTAGACAATTATTTAAAAGATTATACAGTACAAAATAATTCATACAATAAGAATAATTTAAATTTCAAAATTCAAAATTGTCTATTTTAGATACATTAGATTCGACGGTGAGGTTTTTTATTATAGTTGATTATCTGGTACGATGCGGTATTTGTAC
>NW_021441530.1:0-211 GCF_001605985.2 Dendrobium catenatum
GCCGTTCGTCGTTGTAGCTCCGCCGTTCGTCCAGCGCTGCAGCTCCGCCGTCTGTGCTTGGATCCTTCGTCGTCCAGTTCTTAGTCGTTGGTGCTTGAATCATTGTAAGATGTTAATTTTATTTTGAAGAAATGTTATTATCATGATGAATAAAATGTTGCCTGTCCGATTTTATTCCTTCGTCGCTGCACTGGGCGCTGCAGCTCGACTT
>NW_021441531.1:0-251 GCF_001605985.2 Dendrobium catenatum
CTCTCTCTCTCTCTCTCTCTCTATCTCTCTATCTCTCTTTCACTCTCTTATTCTCTCCCTTGCTCCTTCTTGCTCTCTCTCTATCTCTTTCATTCTCTTGCTCTCTCCATTGCTCCTTCTTGCTCTCTCTCTATCTCTCTCTCTCTCTTGCACACTCTTGCTCTCTCCCTTGCTTCTTGTTGCACTCTCTCTCTCTTACTCTTTTCTCTCTCTCTCTCTCTCTCTCTCTCTTTCTCTTTCTCTCTTGCTCT
>NW_021441532.1:0-248 GCF_001605985.2 Dendrobium catenatum
CTAGTGATGGTCGGAGTCATAAGGTCGGTGTCACTGTGTGGTGCGGGATGGAAATCAGGATAGTGCAGATTTTTAGGTCAAGCCGAATTCAACCCAATTTTTAAAATGAATATATTTTTTGAATCCAAATCCAAACATAACAAACTGGTTTACACTGATTTGAAATGTTCGAATCCAATTTTCATGTAAAATATTGACACCTCTTACGGTCTACGATTTACGATTTGCTTCTTCTCTTTCGATAGCCA
>NW_021441533.1:0-396 GCF_001605985.2 Dendrobium catenatum
ATTCTACTATTATTGTATGTAATTTTTTACTATTTCTACATTGATTCATGATCATATGACTGGTACTTTTATACATTGATTGATGATATGCATACCATTTTTTTACTGCTTTGAGTTAGTTGTATGATTGGATGCCAACTAGTTTTTTAGCGCATTATGTGGTTTAAATGATTTCAGGCCAAGGCAGACGATCAGGTGTGTGTGAGATTGATCATATTAGGATTCTTTAGGTTTAATGTTAGTTTATTTCTTGTTTTTTTAACTATTCTTTTGCATTCAGGACTAATGATGATATATTGTGATTGTATATATCCCGAGTAGTGTACATGATTTTTGAGAAAATGAATATATATATATATATAGTTGTTATTTATATTGATTAAATAAATTAGATAG
>NW_021441534.1:0-591 GCF_001605985.2 Dendrobium catenatum
TAATAATGAATGTCACTAAGTTTTCTATGTTATATTTCTCTACCCTAAAGTGTACATGCACCCTAAGTCTAAGTTTTCTAAGACCCTGTCCTTAATTTTTATCCTTGAGTGTCACTACTGTTATATAGGTAAAAATCTTTGTTATTACTAACCCTTAGGACTTTTCATACGTAGAAATAGGATTTAGAGATCTACGATAAAATAAAAATAAATCAAATAAATTGAAGTTACTGCAAGGACCTAAAAGGGAAAGGTTAACGCAAACCATATCAAGGGGGCCCTAAAGGTTTTATAAGTTTAGAATACTCACAATCATCGGGGGCTACGACCCGGTGGTTCTGCCCGTAGCACCTCTACCCGGTTGGATAGAGACGACTGACGTCATTAGCTCCTTGTCCTTTTGTTCCCTCGACTGGTATCATTCCTCGCAGTTCATGCAAATAAAGAGAAGAAAATAGAAAAAGCAAGGATTAGAAAGTTCATTTAATAAATAATAATGAAATAATTGAGATTTACTAAAAATAAAGACGTACCTTTCTTCAGGCTTGGACACTAGTTCTGTTGACTTTACTTTTGAACTTTTCACCTTTG
>NW_021441535.1:0-398 GCF_001605985.2 Dendrobium catenatum
AGAATCTGATACTGTTTTAGTGGATGAGTTTTCTGATATAACTTCTGATGAATTTTCAATTGGATTGCCTCATATGCATCAAAATCATAATGACTTGATTCCTGAAGCTTTTTTGCCTAATCTTCTTCATTATAGGAAGAGTCCAACTGAACAAGATGAATCTTTTAAACAAGTATCTGAACTGCTGGAAAAAGGTTTAATCCAAGAAAATCTGAGTCCTTGTGTTGTACCTGCTTTGCTAAAAAAGAATAAAACATGGAGGATGTGTGTGGGTAGTAGGACAATAAACAAAATCTCCATTCCTAAACTGGATGACATGCTTGATATGCTGAGTAATGCCTTTTGGTCTTTCAAATACTTTGAGTACTTTTATGAGAACTATGAATCATATTTTGACA
>NW_021441536.1:0-306 GCF_001605985.2 Dendrobium catenatum
AAATTAATATTTAATATAAATATAAAATTTAAAAATTATTTTATATAAAGCCAAAAATGATTTCTTAATAAACCGGATGATTTAAATCCGGTTTCTTAAGAAACCGAATTACAAATTTCCGGTTTCTAGAAACCGTATTTCAATGCTCTGATTTTGCTCCTTTTTAATTTTTTTTTTAAACACGATTCATCTGCATATTTATATATTAAACATGTTCCTTTTTATAATTTGGCCTTTGAAATACGACAATTTTCATCATGATATGCTTATTATGCAAAAAATCTTTTAGTATTTGTGCTGAAATTG
>NW_021441537.1:0-3824 GCF_001605985.2 Dendrobium catenatum
GGGGGGGGGGGGGGGGGGTGAATTGTGATTTTCTTTTTCTCAATAAAAAGTAACCCTAAGCAGGAGTTATAATCTTTTTGTTATTGTTGAAATTTTATAACAAAATTTAAACAAATTTTCTTCCACGTATTTCACCACGCAATAATTATGAAAATTAAATGCAAGTAAAAATAAATGACGATAAAGAAAAAACACTCCAAGAATTTTTATAGTGGTTCGGTCAAAATATGACCTACGTCCACTCCCCAGAGTCCTCCGCTCCGGTATTTTCACTACCAAAAATAGTTCTCCTTTTGCCCCCCTCGGCAAGGCGGAGAAGCCTTTACAAACCTCCCTTTCACCAACCCAGCGTGGTGGAGTGTCAAACTCTGTTTTCGCCCTCCTGGTGATGGCAGAGAACATTCTCATTTAAATCCCTCCTGGAGAAGGCAGAGAACCTCAAGGTCACGGATGTAGACGAGCCTTTCCCTTGGAGATCCTCCCTCAAATTCTTCTAAGGCCACAGGAGGAGCACGATGCAGCAAGTATGGAGTAATCATGTGATCTCCCTCACACCTCTTCTCCCTCACAATGCTCACCTTCTCCTTCCTCTCTCAACCCTAAAGAACTTCTCTAGAGCTCTCTCCCTTGGAATCCCTCTCTAACTACGTTCACCCCCTCTGTGATTCTTACTGAAAAAGGACTTGATTGACATCTAAAAACGGCTCCGAAAAACCCTCTGATTTCAAAAGTAGTCGTTACTGTTCGTACAGTACGATTTAATATCGTACAGTACGATCTTTACAAACATACCTCATCCTTGTACGAAGATGTACTAACAGTTCAAAAACAATTCAAACTGTACGATATAATATCATACGGTACGATCCACAAAATACTATTCGTACAGGATGATGGTCTGGACGATCAAATGTCATCTTCGTTCATCGTATGGTACGATTACTATCATACAGTACGATGTGACAAATGTTAAGATAGTTGCTATTCGAATGCTTTACATTTTTGCAACTTATGTAGTTTTCATGATTCCAAACATTATTGTTCAAATATGTAGTTATCTCCTAACAATTTTAGAAGATTTATATTTGCTCTTGTGTGTACTAACATTTAAGGAAAAATGAACTCCAGACTACGAAGACTTCAAATCAAATTCAGAATGAGATACTTTGTAAAATTTGAAGTTTGCATTTCTTTGAAATTAAATTGAAAGGGAGTGATTGTAATTGAGTGAATAAAAACATACACACACATATAAGGAGATCATAAAAAATTTATACTGATCGTACTGGACGATATCCATTCATACGGGACGATCAGACAGTTATCTCCTATTGAGCACATGGAACGAATAGGAACTTGCTTAAAATTTTTTCTAAGTCCTATTCGTCAAGGACGAATTTTACAATCATCCAGGACGATTGGTTCTCTATAAAATTTTTGTCCAGATGAAATTAAATTATCATCAATGGCGATTGGTCCACTGGAAAATTTTTGTCCAGACGAAATTAATAATCGTCCAGGACGATCTGGTCTCTGGAAAATTTTCGTCAAGAAGAAATTAAATTATCGTCCATAGCGATTGGTCCTCTGGAAAATTTTCTTCCAGACGAAATTAATAATCGTCCGGGACGATCGGTCCTCTATAAAAATTTCATCCAAATGAATAAATTTTCGCCCAAACGATTAACCGACTTAGAATGATTTTCAGCAGTTTCTAGAACCGACCTAGTAATAACCGTTCGTACCGGACGAACCTAGTTTGTACGGGACGATCAACTGTACGAAGAAATTTCGTACACATATAAAAATGGGGTTGTTTCAAATCGTTTAAGTAAAATCGTCCAGGATGATCCACGATCATACAGGACGATCCACTGCGTACTGAATTGAATACTTACAGTTTTTGGGCGGTTTTTCTTGTCTTTTGTATAAGTAGTCCAAATTAGACTGCCACCCTATCTTTTTGTCATTTGATCTTCGTGCCTCTTGAGAGAATAGCCAAGGAGAGAGTGGAAGAGAGCATTCAAGGGAGGATTCATACCACTGGAGCGAGAAGGCTTCACTTGGAGTTCAAAGGTAAGAATCTCTACTTGTGAATTGAGATTACTTCACTCTTTTCTTTCTTCCTTCTAGATTTCTTGTGAGAAGATCTGTCAAGGAGATCCGGTTCACTGCCGACACTTGGAGAGTGTGAATAGCCGATGGGTTCGCTGCCTACATTTGGAGAATGTGAATAGTCGAAGGGTTCACTGCCTACACTTGGAGAGTGTGAATAGCCGAAGGGTTCGCTGCCTACACTTGGAGAGTGTGAATAGCCGAAGGGTTCTCTGCCCACACTAGGAGAGTGTGAAAGGATGACGGTTCTCTGCCCACACTAGGAGAGTGTGAAAGGACGACGGTTCTCTGCCAACACTATGGATTGTGTGAAAGGATGGACGGTTCTCTGCCAACACTGGGGATTGTGTAAAAGGATGACAGTTCTCTACCGTACCGGGGAGTGGTGAAAAGAGTGTGTTATAAAGGCTTCTCTGCCTTGCTGTGGGTGTAAAAGTAGAGTCACTATTGGTATTAGTACAATACTCAGATGGTGCCTCTGGGGAGTGGATGTAGGTCTGGTTTTAGACCGAACCACTATAAATCTAGTGACATTTACTTTACTGTTTTTACGTTTCCGCATTTTAATTCTTAGTCTTAAAAGCTCTATGGTTGAAAAACTTTTTCTACAAAACTAAAAAGAAACAATTTTTGTTTCGGTTCAACATAATTTTAAAAGAGGGCTTAAAATTTTTAAACTACCAATTCACCCCCCCTCTTGGTAGCCTTTGGGACATTAACTTAGGCTTAACAACCTAATTACTAGACTCAACAAGTGGTATCAGAGCTTCGTTTCAAAATCATAAGTTTGAACTACTTTTTGATTAACGTAGATGGCTACATTCAGAAACTGAAACACACCTAAAGGTTACTCTATCACTAGACCTCCACTATCTGACAATATTCCTTTTGATTTTTGGAAAACACGAATGTCTTCTTTCTTACAGTCACTTGATTATCGCATGTGGATGCTAGTCTAGGAAGGTTACACAAAACCAACTAGATTAGTTGATGGAGTTAGGGTAGAAACACCTTATGCAGATTGGACTATAGAAGAACGTGACTTAGCACAATTAAATGCCAAATGTTTAAATAGTTTCTTTTGTGCTTTAAAATCTAAAGACTACATGCGGGTTTCCACTTGCAAAAGCATAAAGGACATATGGGATAGACTTTGTATAACTTATGGAGGGACAAATGAGATTAAGAAATCAAGACTCAATATCTTGTTACATGACAATGAATTTTTTTGCATGAAACCTAATGAATCTATTTCTGATATGTACACAAGATTAACATAAAATTGTCACTTCTTTGGATGCACTTGGTAGGGAATTAATAAATGCTGAAATGATAAATAAAATACTTTGATGTTTACCTACTGCTTATGATGCTAAAATTATTGCAATTACAGAGTCTAAAGATCTTAACATTTACTCTATTGACAATCTTCTTGGTTCACTCATATCATTGCTTATGAGAAAAGGAGTAAGTCCAAGAGACTTGATGCAGGTGAACCAGCAAAAGGAGAAACAATATTGCACTAATCAGTGAAAGAGGTCATGAGAGTGAACCACGCACAACCAAGGATGAAGAATGTATTGCAGCTGATGATTAGACAATTCAGAAGCTTTTCTAAAGAGGAAGCAGAAAGAGAATGCCAACAAATTGGAACAGGAGGTAAGTTAAACAAAATGCCACAAGTAGTTATCTAATGAAAATAATTTGTT
>NW_021441538.1:0-609 GCF_001605985.2 Dendrobium catenatum
TGGGTTAAAGGCTTGATGTTGTTGTTGTTGTTGTTGTTGGTAAGCCATGCTAGTTTTTCACTATAGAACCAATAAAAAGTAAAGTGAGCAATTGAAGTTGATTATAGTATTTGAAAGAGATCATGCATGGCCCTTCTTTCTTTACTTCCATGCCTTTAATAAGTAATTGTATGTTGTTTACCAATAACAAAGGAGATTATTTGAAATAGATATTTGAAGGAAATCATACATTTACTCGAAGTAGTTATTGATGTGTTCTAAGACGACCTACTTGATGAGTATTAAATGATTGATTTAAAACACTTCATAAATTTTTAAATAACATTTTTATCATTGGTATTGTAGGCTTATGGTGACAATATTGGAAATAATCTATATAAAGAGAAGAAAGAGTTTATTTCTATTGTATTTAAGTATGGAGGAATCTGGGTTCAAACTAATAACCAATATAGAAAGAGGTATGATGGTGGCAAACAAATGACAGTGAAAGTTGAGGAAGGACAACTCACTATTTTTGCACTTAGAGGAGAGATTGCTAGAATATGTCCTTGCCTTAAGGGACATCCACATAATATATATTATTACATATATGGAACATCACCTAAGGAA
>NW_021441539.1:0-2096 GCF_001605985.2 Dendrobium catenatum
ACTTTTTTAAATGTGTTTCTAATGCAATACGTGCTGGTAAAAATACTCAAATCATATATGAAAATTCATTAGGGTTGTTGAGTCCTTATGAGCTAGCTTGAGGCTAACCAAGAAAGGGGGAGGGGGTGAATTGATAGTTTTAAAAATTCTTAAGTAAAAAGCATGATCTTTTTAAAATATTTTAAAATATCAAAACATATGATCATCCATATGAAAATAAAGTGTGAAAATTTAAATGCAGAAATATAATAAGAAAGAGCACCCCAGATTTTATAGTGGTTCGGTCAACTTGACCTACGTCCACTCCCCAGAGTCTCTCCTCCAGGTATTGAAATAAAAGTCAGTGACTCTCCTTTTTCTTCGATAGAAAGGTGGATAAGCCTTTACAATCTCCTTTCCACCGACCCTAGTAAGGTAGAGAACTTGACCTCCTTTTGCTTCCTTCTAAAACATATAGAGAGCCTTAATCGATTGCCAAAGAAGAACTCCCTAGAGCCTCCAAGGAACCAAGGACGATGATTGCATAAGACAACTCAAATCCTTGCTTAGAATAACCTTTATGAACCCCTCACAAACTCACCCTCATAAGATCGATAGATTGTCTAGTACAATCAGTGTATTTTTATCCCTTTCAGCCAGGACCATCTTGGCAAGTTGGATGATTAGAAGCCCTATTTATTTTAATCATTTAGGATAATAATTACATCAACCTATATGATTAGTTCAAAACCATATATATCATCCAACACATCATTCTGGTCGTCCAGAAGATATATGTTGGATGGTGAAAAAATATAACATATCATCTAAGATGATTCTTGAATTATCATGTACGATTAATTCAAAATCAAAGATTATCATCTAAAACATCATTCTAGTTGTCTAGATGATACACTTGGATGATGGAGAATTTTAACTATTCATACAACATATCATTCTGGTCGTCCAAGTGATCCATGAGAATATTAAGGTTTTTCTAACTAATCGTCCAAGATGATCATGTAGTCGTCCAGGATGATATGATCAATCAATTAAACCTTAATTATTTTTTTTTAATCACCTGACTAATTTAGGTATAATTATAATCAATTTTCCATTATAATATGGGATCATCCTATATAATTTAAAAAAAATAATATCTTACCTAAAAGAGTTGACGGTTGATTTTTTCTAATATGGGATTATTATCTACGACGATGTTAATATCATCTAGGACGATTTTCTTAATTTGGCTATCTTAACATAGATGCCCTAATTAGGTTTTCTAATTTTAATAGATCATCTAAAATGATTTTTGGATTGTCTTATATGATGTGTTTAAAAAAAAAAAAACTCTTAGGCTTACATAATTTCTCCCCCTGAGTGTGTGTACAAGATTACTTAGCATAAGGAATCACCTTATTATATTTAACTAAAAAAAAGTAAAAAAATTGGAATTACATTTACAGACTGGCTTAGTCCTAATCTACCCAATGTTGAGCTAGTTTGATTTACAATTGATCTTGTGGACCTGAAACATTAATAGGCAGGGTAATAGTTGAGAAACAAAAATGCCATAAATGTTTGTTATCATCAAAATTATATTCCTTGAATCTAAGTTTGCAATAATGTATGCTTGAAATAAAAAAAAGATTTAAAATAGTTTTAGAAGACTAAGCTTCCCTAAGTTCAGCACCTTATCCTCATAGGTCAGATTATCTGATCTCTACCCACAAACAAGGAAGTGTCTTAAAATAAGAAAAGAAAGATGCATTAATATGCATGCGACCCCAGAGGTGATCCCTGGCTTATTCCCTAGATTAGTTATTTTTCTTATTGAATAATTCTTAAAATATTAAAAATTTGATTATGAGTAGAGAAATTTTCACACTATCATGAGCCTTAGGTATCCAGGCTAAATCAAAATTAGCATACAAATGCCAAAAAATAAAAAAATAGGCAATTCTATACGCAATCACATTAACAAATCAAATATAATCAAATTAATTAATAAATATGTCCATAGGGAAACTATCTTGCTGATTACAACCCATAAATGCATAAATTAAAGTGGCAAGACACCACTAACAACAACCTGAATTCTAATCCTAATAATA
>NW_021441540.1:0-375 GCF_001605985.2 Dendrobium catenatum
ATCTATAAATTTAAATCTTAAACTTTTAGAAAATGTATAAATTAAAATTATATATATTCTTATTGATTATGATTTTTGTTGGTCGAAGCCAATATTTTTTAATGTTCTTGTCCTTTGTGTTCCCTCGTTATGTTTATGGCCATACATTCAGATATTTCTTCAAAGAATAAAATTTAGGCCATGTCATTAAGTGCTAATCTCCACGATAATTAATTATCTTGCATGCTAACGTATTGAGTTACCTATTCTTTTTTTTTTAACCAAATGGTGCTCAATTTGGAATAAAACAACTGTAATTTAACCTTGTTCCATTCATGTAGGCCGGCCAGCTAAAATTATATAATAGTTTTATAATAAATAAGAGATGATTTAAAA
>NW_021441541.1:0-14297 GCF_001605985.2 Dendrobium catenatum
GGTCTTAGTGACCTCATTCAAAAATGAGGTCAACAGTCAGAAGATTACATACTGGTTTCCACTTGCAAGAGTGGAAAGAATATATGGGATAGACTTTATATAATATATGAAGGGACTAATGAAGTTAAACAATCCAGACTTAATATCTTATTGCATGACTATGAATTATTTCACATGAAACCTAATGAATCTATTTCTAACATATATAAAAGATTCATATAAATAGTCACCTCTTTATATGTATTGGGTAGGGAACTAACGAATGCTGAAATGGTTAATAAGATACTTCATTGTTTTCTTACTACATATGATGCTAAAATAATAGTGATTACAGAGTCAAAAGATTTAAATGTTTACTCTATTGATAATCTTCTTGTATCACTAATTGCTTACGAGCTAGGAGTGAGTCAAAGAAAGATTGATGCAGGTAAACCACGAAGGGAGAATAACATAATACTAAAAGTGGAGGAATCGGAGAGTGATCTATCACAACCTGAGGATGAAGATGACATCGTACTAATGACTAAATAGTTCAGAAGCTTTCTTTAGAGGAAGCAAAAGAGATACCAGCAATGGAATCGAGGTAAATTCAATAAGAATGTTAAGATTTCAAATGATATTATTTACTATGAGTGTAGGAAACTTGGACAAATTAAGTTAGACTGTCCAAAACTCAAAGCCACTCCTAGAAAGGAGAAGTTAGAGGAGAAACTAATGGTGAAGAAGGTCAATAAGAAATTCTAAAGAGCTTTTTGGGTAGACTCAGCTTCAGACTCATCGGAGACTGAAAATGAAGAGGAAGTCACCAGTCTGTGCTTGATAGTTGATAATCTTAATTAGTTAGATCAAGAAGAGGTATGCGACTTGACTTACAATGAACTTTTAGAAGTCTCTGAACACATATATATTATATATAGGAAATTAAAGAAAATGTATGCTAGTCTGAACTTAAAGTTACAAGAATTGCAAAAATAATAAGAGATTCTTAGGAAAGATCATGCTTTAATAGATAAAAATCATATGGAATTACTTGATGAGTTCGATGATTTGAATAAGAATCATGAAAATTTAAAATCAACCTATACAAAACTTAAAAAAGAATTTAAAGATTTTAAGGATGATTCAGAGAGCAAAAATTATCGAATAAACTATACAAATCGTATATTGGAAGATATGAATATATTTTACAAACTGAAGAGAAAGCTCTCAAGAATAATAGGATACCCCAAGACTTAAAGATTTCACCTATCCTATTTTGTATCTAAAATTTATACAATTCATGAATAGACAGAATAATTATAAAAGATTAAGAAACCCATTTCCTGGAGTCAAATGCTTTAATTATGGATTGTTTAGATATATAGAACACACATGTACATTGAATAGAAAAACTTATTTGGTGTGGAAATATAAGATGCATAAACCTAGACATAACATACATGCATCTGTTTATAATTTGCAAAAAGGTTAACCCAAACTTATTTGGGTTCCTAGGTCTAACGATTGATGACTTTGCAGGATCGCTCTCACACAAGGTCTCATGAGAGCATATGATACATGGACAATGGTTTCTTAAAGCATATGACTGGAGATATTTCATAATTTATATCATTAGAAGCCAGGTGTGGAGGCATGGTTATACTTAGAGATAACACCAAAAGGAAGGTGGTTGGATCAGGTATGATTGGAAATCTTAAAAACTTTTTTATTGAGAATGTACTACTTGTAGAAGGCTTAAAGCATTATCTATTAAGTATTAGCCAGCTATGTAATAAAGGATATTGTGTTAAATTTTTCCCTACTAGTTGCATATTAAACCTAAATGGTAATGATGTTTTGCATGGTATACGGGTAAACAATGTGTATATATTAGACTTGAATTGTATCAAAACTCATACTACTTTTTGTTTAAAAACTATTTCTGATGAGTCATGACTTTGGCATAGGAGACTTTGTCACTCTAGCATGAAGAATCTTAGGAGAATTACCCAAAAAAATTTAATGAGAGGTATACCAAAACTAGACTTTACTAAGGATCACCTTTGCGATGCATGTCAATTAGAAAAATAGGTGAAGTCCTCTTTTCAGTATAATAAGGATCTTAGAACTAGTAAACCATTGGAGATTTTAAATATGGATCTGTTTGGACCAGTTGGAACTGTAGGCCTAGGAGGGAAGGTATACAGATTTGTAATTGTGGATGATTTCTTGAGATTCACATGGGTTAGATTTCTATATCATAAGAGTGGATCATTTGATGAATTTAAAAATTTTTTGACTTAAATTTAAAGGAAACTAGGATGAAAGATTTTGATAATTCAAAGTGATCATGGAGGAGAATTTGAAAATGAAAAATTTGAGAAATTTTGTAAGGAGAAAGAGATTGATCACAATTTTTCTGCACCTAGAAGCCATCAGTAGAATGAGGTAGTCGAAAGGAAAAAAAAGAGCATTAATTGAAGCCACTTGAGCCATGTTGGCAGAATATTCACTTCCTAAATGTTTTTGGGCTGAGGCGGTTAGCACACCATGTTATGTTCTTAATAGGGTGAATGTTATATCAAACTTGAATAAAATACCCTATGAGTTACTAAAGGGGAGAACACCTAATTTGTCATATTTGCATATTTTTGGATTTAAGGTGTTCATTCATAACAATAGAAAATTTATCTTAGGAAAATTTGATCTAAAATCAGATGAAGGAATTTTTATAGGATACTCAAGTGTTGAAAAATCTTATGGAGTATTCAATAAAAGAGCTTTGGTAGTTGAGGAGACTACACATATTATATTTGATGAATCTAAAATTTTGGAAGAACTGATTGTTAAAGAGGATGAGATAGAGATTGACTCCCAAAAGATTGAGAAAATAAATTTGGATGACAATATGGAGATAGAAAACCTGATGCCTATAGATTTGAGATTTTCTTAAAACCACCCAAAAGAATTGATTATAGGTGAACCTAGTGAGGGTGTTAAGACTAGGCATGGACTGAACAAAGAAGTCAATCATTCAACCCTTATTTCAATGATAGAACCCACAAATATTTATTGAACACTTTCAAATGAATTTTGGATATTGGCTATGCAAGAAGAATTAAATCAATTTATAAAAAATGAAGTTTGGGAATTAACTGCAAAGCCAAATGATCAAAGTGTAGTTTGAACTAAGTGGGTATTCAGGAACAAAATAAATGACTCAGGAGTAGTTATTAGAAATAAGGCTAGATTGGTGGCTAAGGGGTATATTTAGATTGAAGGGATTAATTTTGAGGAGACTTTTGCCTTTGTATCTAAACTTGAAGCAATTAGGGTTTTGTTAGTCTTTGCCTATTTTAAAGGATTTAAATTGTATAAAATGGATGTTAAAAGTGCCTTTTTAAATGGGGTGATTTAAGAGGATGTTTATGTGGAACAACCTCCAGGCTTTGAAAATTCTAAACACCCAAATTATGTTCTCAAATTTAAAAAGGCGATTGAAACATGCACCTATGGCTTGGTATGAGAGGTTGAGCACCTTCTTACTTGAGAGATCTTTTGAAAAAGGAAGTGTGGACACAACTCTCTTTCTAAAGAAATTAGGAGAGGATATACTCATTGTACACATTTATGTTGATGATATCATATTTGGATTTACAAATAAAAATCTTTGTTATGATTTTTCAAAAACAAAGGGTAGTGAATTTGAGAGAGTCTAATGAGAGATTTGAGTTAATTTTTAGGCTTTAGCAT
Organism: Dendrobium catenatum; assembly: GCF_001605985.2. Taxonomy (NCBI): domain Eukaryota; kingdom Viridiplantae; phylum Streptophyta; class Magnoliopsida; order Asparagales; family Orchidaceae; genus Dendrobium; species Dendrobium catenatum. Next base: position 3,733 of record NW_021441541.1, read on the forward strand.
TAAGCAAATTGAGGAGGGTATATTTCTTAATCAGTCGATGTATGTTAAGGACATCCTCAATAAGTATAAAATGAACAATGCTAAACCTATTAGTACACCTATGAGTACCACAATTCAGTTGGATAAGGACCCTAAGGGAAAATGTGTTGATCAAAAGAAATTTAGAGGAATAATTAGATCCTTGCTTTAATTAACAGCTAGCCGATCCGATATCATATTTAGAGTTTATTTATGTGCTAGATTTCAATCAGATCCAAAAGAATCACATTTGACAACAGTGAAAAATATTTTGAGATATCTCTTGGGAACTCAAAATTTAGGGATTTGATATTCTAAGTTTAACTCTTCATTTGAAATAGTTAGATATTTAGATTCTGACTTTGCAGGTTGTAGGGTTAATAGAAAGAGTACTTCTGGAACATATCAATTTATTAAAAATTCTTTAGTTTCTTGGTCCAGTAGACAATAGAATTCCATAGCGCTGTCTACTGCTGAAGCTATATACATTTCCTTTGGTTGTTGTGTGGCACAAGTACTTTGGTTGAAACAATAATTAATTGATTTAGGATTAACAATAGGCACTATTCTCATTTATTGTGATAACACTAGTGCCATTTATATTTCTAAAAATCCTATTCAATATTCAAGAACCAAACATATAGATATCATGCATCATTTCATAAGGGATATTATATCAAAAGGAGAAATTGAACTCAATTATGTTTCAACTAAAAATCAACTTCTAGACATTTTTACTAAACCATCAACCTTTGATACTTTTAGTACATTGAGAATAAGGCTTGGTGTGATTGATTTGAATGCTTAAATAAAGGTTTATGTAATATTGATATATCTTTTGCTTGTGTGCTTTGTGATTTTGTGATTTTTCATATGTAATTTTTTAGTTTTTATTCATGTTTATTTTTACAATTTCCCGCCTATTTGTTTTATGTACTGTCACATCAAAATTCATGTTTTTGAGCAATGGTATGAAAATTTCTAAATGTGACAATCGTTTGTACGAAAATATCTTCATACAGGATGAATCCTGTAGCGTATTAATTATTGAGTTGAACGGTTTGCATGCCGTTTTTCTATTTTCAATACAGTTCATCTGTACGATCGTAACAATCATCTGGACAATATGTATTCAATCGTATGTATGCATTTAGATGGTTATACGGATAAGGATAGTTTTAATTTCTGATTGTAAGTACGGACCAGAAGTTTGTACATACGAACCACATGTCACTCTAAGTGGGGGACGATTTAAACCGTCATAAAAATGATCTTAAATAATTCATCATCTTGGACGAACACCTGCTCGTCTGTACGATTGTTTGGTTAAAAATTTTGTATGAAAGGACGCCTCGTAAATCATAATATTACGAAAGTCATTTCATTTCTAAGGCATGCAAAAATACATATGAAATTTTCATTCGTATGTACGAACAAAGTATCATAAGGGACGAACCAATTTTCGTTTGTATGAAAGGTCATTTTTTTCTTTAAATTTGAAAGGTTTAGAATCAAATTTCTTCATTCACCTCAAAAGCCTTTTCAATCTTCTATTCCTTTTTGATCTTTTCTAATGGCTAGTTCAAGCAAGAGGGTTAGGCACGCTAAGGAACTCACCTGGGGACCTAGGAAGGCCAACAAAAAATTTCTTTCCAAGGAAAAAGAATAAACTTTCCCTAGGTTTGTATCTACAAAAATGACCCCTTCCAGAGTTTTGATTCAGGATGATACAGTTTATCAGAGACTACCACTCTTTGTTTCTACTCAATTTGAATTTATCCTTACTCTAATTTACTCCTTCAATTTATTTACATTTCATTATTTCCTAGCGAATATGACCTTTAACTCTGATCAATATAGGATTAGATCCTATATTCTAGGAAAGAATGTTGAAATAACCAAGGAGGATTTGTGAGCTTTCTTAAACTTAAGGACTGAACGAATATGAGCCCACACTTTGACTTCTTCTACAACTTTTGATTGGAGTGAGGTTAACCAGGTACTTCGAGGGATTAGACAAGAATGCCATTTGGCCAAAGTAAATACTCTACATCAAGATGCTAGAATCATCCAGTATGTTCTTAGAACATCCATCATTCTAAAAGCTGGTGATAGAATTAATATCACTCCTCTTCTTTCCACTGTCACTTATTTGATTCTTATTGGTCAACCCATTGATGAAGCCCAACTCATTCTTGACTATCTTTATGAGCTTTCTGAAATTGGCCATATATCCCATAAGAGAAATAAAAACATTGCTCTAGGACACCTTATGGCTTATATTCTTTATAAGAAGTACAAATTAGTTCATCATGATGTGTCTCATCTTGAAGAGCCTCTATTCTACAATGATGGTTCATTCCAAGCTAACTTTGTAAAACATGATGAAGATGCTGACACTGAGGGGGAGGAGAGAGCACCTACACATGCGCCTTCTCGTGAACCAAACTTTCAAGATATGGTTCACAGGTTTGATCATCTTGAGACTCATTTTGATCATCACCTTGATTAAATTGAAACTCATCTACAGCTGCAGGATGCACAACACCAACAGAACATGGGCTAGATGCGAGGCCAAGTCGATGCTGTGAGTTTGAATATGGCTATAATGAGTAGCTATTTTAACTTCTTCAACCAGCAACCTCCTCCAGATCAGGGACCCTCTGAGTGATGACTGTATTTCTATTATGTTTCTCTCTACTAGATGCGATATGATGTGTTATTAGCTATTAAGTTTTTATGTTTTATGTGATGTTATGTAAAGTGCTGTGTTTTCAGTTTCTATGTTTTATATATTATGAAAATCTGTTGATTGATATCATTCATGCTCAATGTAATATTTTTCACCATGATATCAATAAAAATTATCATGTCTTATTTTTAGTATTTTTGATCTCATTCAAAAATATTTGTTAGCCTATATAATTTTCCTTAAAATATTGATCTAACAAAGTGCTATATTTTGAAATGCAATACAAAATTGAATTCATTAGAAAATCCAATTTTTTAAAAATTTAAGTTGTGTTATAACTCGATCTAATTAAGGATATCAATCTCATGTCTCTTGTTAGACTAACATAATTTTAATATTATTATTGCAATTTTGATGTTTTCTTATTTTTGTTTCTCTGTTCAATGTAAATAGTATTGTAATTAGAGAAATTTGAGATTTTAGAATATTGATTCTGAAAAGATCAAATAAACACTTGAAAATGTATAAATGTACAAAAATTAAAAGAATGCACAATGGTTTGCAAATTGAAAAAGAGGCACAAAATTAGCCCACAAATAAAAAAAATGCACAAAGTGTGCCACAAATATTAAAAAGATGCGCAAAACTCAATAAGTATATGTTCTTTGCTAAATCTTTTAATTTTTAAATTCAAATTAATTTTCTTTCCAATTTTATTTTGTATTGAAATTTGAAATATATAATTTTTCATTCATCTACTTTATAATAATTTTACTTATCTCATTGTTTAAAATGACTCCTGATCTTGATTTTTTTTTCTTTTCTATGTTATATATATATATATACTTAAATCGTATGATTCATTTTTTTTCTCTAATGACATTTTCTTTTTATTGCAAATATATCTCAAACTCTCTCAGGATCAACTATTAAAGGCTTCTCATATGACTCCTTACATTTCTGGATTGGTTTGTTTGTTCTTCTCTTTTTTCTATTGTCAAAAAGGGGAAGAAATATTATTTGACATTTGATTTTATGATGTTCGTTTGTGTTGTTCATTCATTATTTTTTACTTGTTTTTGTTTGTATTTTTTTTTTTTGTTTTTGACATTTCAGTGTGATTATTTTTATGTGTGTGAAAAACTTTAAAATTAAAAAAATGATAAGTTCACTAAAAATGCCACTTATTCTTACATGCTTATTCATTCAGGGGGAGTTTAAGAGAAACGTAGGACTTTCAAATCTATACAAATAATAATTATTTTGCCATCATCAAAGAGGGGGAGTTTGTTGATAAAGTTGCTACTTAGCTTTTCATGATTTACATTCTTGCAACTTGTATATTTAGATGATTTCAAATATTATTATTTTTGATTATTATTTTCTCCTAACATATTTTGGAAGATTATTAAGACTTGAAATCAAGATTTGCTTATAATTTTTTTATAAAACTAAAGTATGTATTTTTCATTTTATTTGAGTCTTAGAGAGTGTGATTGTAAATTGAGTAACTTAGCACACACACCAGGGGAGAGTTAAAATTCATAATTTTTAAAACTGATTGTACAACATGAACCATGCTCGTATGGGATGATCTGGTCAGTTAACTCCTGAACAAGCAAAAGAATGAATAGAGAGGATTAAATTATTTCTAAGTATTATTCATTCAGATGATATTTTTCGTTCGTCCCAAGATGATGGGCTCTAGTCGTGTTCATTTAAATGATATTTATCATTCATTCTAGGATGATGTTCTTTGGATGCGTTCGTCTAGACGAAATTTATATTTCATTCCAGGATGATGAGCTCTATATTCACCAAAATAAACTATTCATCTAGACGATGTTTTTTGTTCATCCTAGGATGATGAACTCTAGATGCATTCGTTAGAATAATATTTATCATACGTACCAGGACGGTGCTCTCTAGATGCGTTCATCCAGACGATAATTATCATTCATCCCAGGACGATGGCCTCTAGATTGGTCAAAATGAACTATTTGTCTGGACGATAATTATGGTTCATCCCAGGATGAGGTTCTCTATTCTAGAAACTTAATATTCATCCTTCTTTTTTGTACTAACAAACTTTGAGAAAAACCATTCGTATCGGACGAACCATATTCATACGGGACGATGATCGGGTATTAAGGCTATTCATACCAGTTCACATTAAGTTCGTATATAACAATTTTTACACTATTTGTACGTACAAAATTAGATCATACGTGACGATCATGAACGGTCAGAAATTGAAAATAATAGTTTTTGGATGGTTTTTGTGTCTTTGCTATAAAAGGTCCACTTAAGACTATCATGCAATCTTTTTGTCATTTTGGTCTTCATGCATACTGAAGGAAATTTGAAGGAGAGAGTGAAAGAGAGTGTTTTAAGGAGAGTTCTTACTACTGGAGAGTGAAGGGTTCACTTGGTTACTCAAAGGTAAGGATCTCTATTTGTGATTTGTGATTACTTCACTCTTTTCTCTTGTCCTTTTAGATTTCTCATGAGAAGATCTTTTAAGAAGATCTGGTTCTCTGTTGACACTAGAGGAGTGTGAATAGCCGAAGGTTCTCTGCCAACACTCGAGGATTGTGAACATTCAAAGGTTCTCTGCCGACACTCGAGGAGTGTGAATAGCTGATGGTTATCTGCCTACACTTGGAGGGTGTAAGAGGACATCGGTACTTTTCCTACACTTAGAGGGTGTAAAAGGACGACGGTTCTCTGCCGCACTGGGTAGTGGTGGAAGAGAGTTCTTGTGAAGGCTTCACCGCCTTACTGTGGGAGCAAAAGGAGAGACACTTGTGGTAATAGTGCAATACCTGAAGTGGGAGACTTAAGGGAGTGGATGTTGGTCGTGTTGGACTGAACCACTATAAATCTTGTGTCTTTTATTTTCCGCTGCTTTTTATTTTCTTTCTATTTTTGTGTTTATGTGTGGTTGAAAAATCATTTCTAAAAATTTCCTAAATTTAAATTGGTTTAAGAGGAAATTTTTAAATTACCAATTCACCCCCCTCTTGGTTAGCTGTTGGGACATAAGCTTAGGTCTAACAACCTAATTCATATTTAACAAGTTTCAACAAAACCCATAAGCCTTATCTCTTGAAATACGATAAACAGCTTTATCCAAAAAAGTCATCCCCATAAAAGGTGGAGGTAAATCCAACCCAAAAAATTCAATGAAACCAGTTAAATTGTTGCCAAATTTGGCCAGTCAATCCTCACAACAATTGACTTCTTGATAAATATCCATCCTAGAATAATTAAAATTGGAAAGAAGTTGCTTAATTTTTCTAATAAGGTATAAATCTTTTGGATTACACTCTCCAGGAAATGTAACATCAACATAAAATCCACCTTAATATAGACATCCTTAATATCCATAACATGGCATAAATTAAGCCCAAAATAGATGGCTTTAAGCTCATCAACTAAGACATAGCTGATATTTAAAGGACTAAAAAAAGTATAGAAAATAATACCCGTGGTCTCTAATAATCACACCATACCCAGACAAGATGCTATTCATAGAGCCATCAGTGTTAAGTTTCACAAAAGATAACTTAAACTTAATCCATCGTACAATCTTAGAATAAAAAATCCCAAGAATAACTAGAATAATTAAATTCAAAGTTGTAAGCAACACATTGGTAATTCCTTTTTTTTTTGTTTTTGAATACAGAAGGTTAACCATATGAGGACGATAAATTTTTTCTATAAATTTAGATATAATATGAAGACGATGGATTTTAATGTATATATTAGAATTTCTTTGATATGAGAATTTGGTTTTGTAATTTGATGCATAAAATAAATTCATTTTTTTAAAAAATTTCAACCAACTTGGGGATATTAAGGATATTTAAGTATTTTTAAATTTTTGATAAATTATTGTTCCAAAATTAAGGAATCCTAAATTGTTAATCTTATAATGATTTGAATTTATTTTTTTTTTAAGAAAATGCAATTGCATTAAAAAGAAAAAGAAATACAAACTAATCTGTGATAGTAATTCTATTACATTCCTCCTTTACCAAAGAAAAGAAAGAAGGAGGAACATTATTAAGGCTATCCCATAGAAAATCACCCTCCAAGGCTAAATTAGCACATAAATGTGCTAATTCATTACAATTTCTATAAGAAAAATGAAAAATGAGACTCTCAAAGTTCTTAAGAAAGGATAAGTCTTCAATGTTTACCTCTTGGTTTGCATTTCCGATTCCTTCAACGGAATTCCGGAGATAATTGATAATATTACAATTATCTCCTTCTATGACAATGCCTTTTGTAATCATGCATCCAATCTTTGATAATAAACTTGATTTAACGAAAAGCTAACTACTCCAATAAGCCAACGTCCCAATGAAAGCACTTATGACCAAAACCAAGAAGCATTCTACCTTTATCGTCTCTAACAACTCCACCGAGAGAAGCTTCATATGAATGATTCAAGGCAGCATCTATATTAATTTTGATCCATCCGGTTGGTGGGGGATGCCAAAAAACATTCAACTTAGATAGCTGGTTAGCATTCCAGATTTTCGAATGGATGGCATTTTTAGAAGAGATAGATGCATAACAAAGTGAATGGGATACAATATAATTCAGACAAAATTCTCCTCCCTCATGAATGAGTTGATTTCTGCTCTTCCAAATGAAGAAAATTAGTGAGCAGTAGAGATGAGATAAAAATGGATTAGTTACAACATAAATTTTAAGAAAATGAACAAAATCCAATAAAGTATTGAACCTATGAATGCGAATACCCCATTGATTAAGAACTGCCAGAGCTTCTAGGATATTGCAACAGCCAATGCATACATGTTCTGTGTTTTCAATTTTACCGCATCCTCTTGGATAAAGATTGATATTGATAAGTCTCCTTCTCATTAAAAAATCAGAGGATGGAATAGAATCCTTCAAAAGCCTCCACCAGAAGCAATCGACTCTAGGATTAAGCTTAAGTTTCTTCAACCATTTCCAATCCACCTCTGGATTATTCTGCTCTGATAAATTCTGAAAAACTGTAGAAGCTAAAGAAGATCTAGTGAATTGTTTGATTAATTCTATTTCATCTTTCATGATATTAGAATAGATTTTGGTATCAATAATAATTTCCACTAATGATTTATCAAAAAATTTATCCAGCTCGTCTTTATTCCAAGAGCCATTGGATATAAAATACTGTAAGGGAGGAAACTCTGTTTTAGTTTGAGGGACATCAATGTAGGTTGGCCAATCCAACAACCTTTTATCCAATACCAAAATGTCATTCAGAGTACTAACATCAGCTCCCGAATGAATTTTCCATCTAACACATTTTTTTGAAGTCTTTGCTCCGCTACAAATAATTTTCCAAGAAGGAGATGTATTCAGTCTGTATTTATTAGACCAGATATCCATTCCATACTTAGTTGCCAAAGTTTTATTTAACATTGTATCAAGTTTTTTGATAAAGTCCCAATAAAATTTAGCTCTTAATGGCACTACAATATTTATAACAGAATGAATGCCTCTACCTCCATTTTGAATGGAATCACACATTTCTTCCCATGATACAAAATGCAAACCATGAGATCCATCTTTTTTATTCCACAAGAAATCTCTACAAATTTTCTCAATTTTTTTTCAGGATGCTAGCTGGGATGAGCGATGCAGTTACATAGAATAAAGGAATGGAAATTAAGACAAATTTTACCAGCAAAAGCCTTCCGGCAAAGGAAATACATTTGTTGCCCCAGTTATCCAGTTTTGAAGCAGCTCTCCTGATAAAATTGTGATAATCTAAAGCAATTCTTCTATTTAAAGAGATTTTGAAGCCTAAATATTGTATTTCTTTCGGTTCATTAAAGCCCAAGAGTTTAGAAATCTTTCTTCTCCTATTTATTTTGACAGCCTTGCTAAAGAGGATGGAAGATTTATTTTTGTTGAAAGCTTGGCCCATACAGCTGCAGTAATCCAATATAAGCCTTTTAAATTCTCTCAAATGGTCCAATTTGCCTTCAAAGAACAACAGGATGTCATCAACAAATAAGAGGTGGGAAATTCTTAGAGATGTAGGAGCCACCTTAACACCCAACAAGTTACTTCTAGACAAGAAGCCATTAGTAAGTAATTTGGATAGAAACTAGATCCAACACCATTGATTTGAATAGAAAATAGAAGAACCCCAAATGAATAAAGACGGAGATAGTGGACATCCTTGTATAAGTCCACAATTAGCCTTGATTAAACTAGATCCAACACCATTGATTTGAATATAAAACAAAGATCAACTACACATTCCATAATCAAGTTAGAGAACTTCCTTGGAAAGCCAAAATAATCCAAAATTTGACTTAGAGAATCCCATGAAAGACTGTTAAAAGCTTGTTCCATGTCAAGTTTAATGGCAACCAAACCTTTTTTTGCTTTAGAGATCTTGAATTTATGGAAAATTTCTTGAGTGAGAAGAACATGATTGAACAATGATCTTCCATTAATGAAAGCAACCTGAAATTCATCTATCAAAAAGTGAATAACTTTGGACAGCCTATTAAGAATCATTTTAGCAATGATCTTATAAATTGAAAGGCAAAGACTTAAAGGTTTCAAATTAGAAGGGACAAGAGGATTACTAATCTTAGGAATAAGAACTATCATTGTCTCCTTCCATTTGGAGCACATTTTACTAGAAGAGAAAAAAGCTCAATAGCTTTTCAAACATCCTCACCTATTGTTTTCCAATAAGCTCTAATAAATGAGAATGTTATCCCATCCATGCATGGAGCGGCATTACTCCCAAGATCTTTAATAACTGATTCGAGTTCATCTAGCCAAAATTCAGAATTAAGAAAATCAGAGACATCTTGACTAATAGATTTCGGGTTTACCGGCCAGCCTTGAAGATAGCAATTTCTGATTTTCCATTTACTGTTAAAGAACTCAGTAAAAATTCCTCTGATCCCCTCCTGATCTTCAACAACAACACCAGAATCATCCTTTATTTGCTTGATAAGATTACCATTTCCATGCCCATTTGCGAAAGCATGAAAGAATTGAGAGTTAGTGTCACCTTCACCAAACCATTTAGCTTTTGCTCTTTGTCTCCACCATGTATTCAATCTAGCCATTGTACTATTAAAATCATTAACTTTGGATCTGAGAAGAATAATTTTTTCTTGAGGAAAACCTATTATTTTGATTCTTCCAATTGGAGTTCTTCTATTTCTTTCTTTAAAGTCACCTTCAGTTCTTCAAGACTTTGGTGTTTAGCTTTACTCCAGACATACAAAGCTTTTAAAAGTCTATAAAACTTCTTATTAAGAACATCCATAGCATCACCTTTAGTCTGTTTAACCCAAGAATTCTTCACAACTGTCGCAGCTACTGATAAGAAAGCCAAACATCTTCAAATTTTCTCTGTTTTTTCTTCCATAACGAAGGCATGATAATTTTCAATACTATAGGATTGTGATCAGAAGCTACCCTCAGCAAGTGTCTAACAGTAGCAAGAGGAATCACATCAAAAGCCTTAGTATTCAAAAGACATCTATCCAATCTTTCATGGATACGAGCTGATCCATCCTTGTTTTTACACCATGTATAATTGGGACCAAGGAATCCAATGTCATGTAAATCAGCACAGTTCATGAAATTCATCATCTCCATTGGACCTTTAGAAAAAGAGAATTTATTGCCTCCTTTTTTGTCCTCTTGAGATAAGAGACAATTAAAGTCTCCACCAACAATATAAGGAAGATCCATCTTATGATATTTCTCCAAAAATCGCCATAAATTCCTTCTAGTGTAAAGATCTCTACCACCATAGACAGTTGGAATAACCCACATACCTTTGTTAAAGATATTG
>NW_021441542.1:0-274 GCF_001605985.2 Dendrobium catenatum
TAAATATCTATTAAACAATTACAATCATATTATCACAACTGAATAAAATTTGAACATAAGGTAGATGGACTGGAAGATGTTATTGAACTTAATAAAAATTTAAACATATTTACCTTTCGAAAGGATACATCCAATGATATTGTACAGGTCCACCAACTCTAGCTTCGTAAGGTAGATGGACTGGAAGATGTTCCATATAATAAAAAAAACCCGAGGGAAATATCTTCTCTAACTTGTATAGGATGATTGGTATGTTATCCTCGTACCTCCGTAA
>NW_021441543.1:0-354 GCF_001605985.2 Dendrobium catenatum
ATATTTAAATAATAATAAAAAATCCACACGAGAAGCATTGCTCTCCTCAACTAACTTCGTTGCTACGAAAATGGTTCTGAATATCTTCGAATGAGATTGTTGCTGAGCCTCTAGACTTTGCTTTCTGCTGAGAGGGGTGTTCGTTCCATCCAGTCATGTATATAACCTTATCAATAAAATCATAAAATCATTAGCAAAGCATTTAGCCTTCGTGGCTATATATGATTTCAATATTCAGGTAAGATTTAAGTTTTATTTGAGACGGTTTTTTATTTTTTGTTTTTTGAAACAGTTTTCTAGTACAAAAAAAGTTCTAATTCAAAAAATTTTTATACTAAAAAGCTTTTTGAGAAA
>NW_021441544.1:0-330 GCF_001605985.2 Dendrobium catenatum
TGTGATCATCAAATATTATTCAAAGATGAATCAGAACGTGTCATATTACTATTTTGATGTGTACCGTAGCTGTGTACTGCTGTGTATCGGATATTGTGACATATCTTGATTCGCTTTCGAACGATCCGATGACCGCACGTAATAATTTCTCCATATTTAGGTTTCATTTGTGACGACTTTTTTACTATTTTCAAAAATAACTTTTTATTATAAAAATTAAAAATTTTTTAATTAAAAAAATGCTTTAAAAAACAATAAAAAAACGTCCTAAATGAAGCCTTAGATTTAAATTGAGCTTGATTTAGGATTTATTTAGGAGGGCTGTAACTA
>NW_021441545.1:0-431 GCF_001605985.2 Dendrobium catenatum
TTGTATGGGATAATAAATACATCATCTCCTATCATTTTGGACAATTAGAACATCTCTTGAACTAATTGTACTGGATAAAACACTTCATATTGTGTAAAGAAGATATTTTGTTCTAATCACACTAAAAGATTATCATTTCATCTTTTTGAACTAATCATAAAAGGTCTGTCTCCATGTATAAAACTAATAGTTGTACTTTAAACTAATCATACATGATCCGAGTCGACTGATTGAAATTAAGGGCTTTTAAGGCTATATATATAGGGGAAACCCACAGAGGAGCCTACGCATTAATATAAGGAAAAATTACAGAGTCCTTAAAGGGACCTCACGCCCTCTACACTCAAAAGAGATACAAAAAAGAAGTAAAAACAAAAACATACCTACGACTTGGTCCCAACTACACAAAAGTACAATAAATCCTAGATACA
>NW_021441546.1:0-204 GCF_001605985.2 Dendrobium catenatum
TTTTGAACTTGTTTAAAAATATTTAAAACTTAATAAAAATATATTTTATCACTCGAAATGATACATCCAATAATATTATACATGTCCACCAACTCTAGCTTTATAAGGTATATGGACTTAAAGATGTTTCATAGAATCAAAAAATCCTGCGAGAAATTTTTTTTTTAAACTTGCAGAGGATGATTGGTATGTTCTCCTCACTCC
>NW_021441547.1:0-202 GCF_001605985.2 Dendrobium catenatum
TGTATTCAAAGATTGGCTGGAAAGAAAGTACAGAAATGGTGAATTCACGTTATCAAATAGCGTTTTAGTTCACCCAAAGAAAGAATCTGTGAAAGTGATTATGATTTCTCATATACCGCAGATTAAGGAAAGAGATAAAATAAAAGAGAAAATAATGCCACGAAGATCTCTGGAGATATACAACCCTTCTCAGTCCACGAAG
>NW_021441548.1:0-1944 GCF_001605985.2 Dendrobium catenatum
CTCGCAAAGAGGGGCCCTGCTGTAGCACAATGGATACCAATTGTCCAAGGGGCAGAGAAGGCCTCTAATGAGAGAAGAAAGGAGAAGAAAAAGACTCTTTCTCGCAAAGAGGGGCCCTGCTGCTAGACAATGGATGCCAATTGTCCAAGAGGCAGAGAAGGCCTCTAATGAGAGAAGAATGGAGAAGAAGAAGGCTCTTTCTCGCAAAGAGGGGCCCTACTGTTAGACAATGGATACCAATTATCCAAGGAGCAGAGAAGGCCTCTAATGAGCGAAGAAATAAGAAGAAGAAGGCTCTTTCTCGCATAGAGGGGCCCTACTGTTAGACAATGGATGCTAATTGTCCAAGGGGCAGAGAAGGTCTCTAATGAGAGAAGAAAGGAGAAGAAGAAGGCTCTTTCTCGCAAAGAGGGGCCCTGCTGTTAGACAATGGATACCAATTGTCCAAGGAGCAGAGAAGGACTCTAATGAGAGAAGAAAGGAGAAGAAGAAGGCTCTTTCTCGCAAAGAGGGGCCCTGCTGTTAGACAATGGATACCAATTGTCCAAGGAACAAAGAAGGCCTCTAATGAGAGAAGAAAGGAGAATGAGAAGGTGCAAGGATTAAGGCTCTATGAGGGGTCTATTTATAGCTAGAGAGGAAGTTATGGGAAAGAAAAAATAAAATAAAAATAAAAAAACTCTCCCTCTCTCCCTCTCTCTACCTTTCAAAAAATTATTTTTTTTAAAAAAATTTCAGGCGCGGTTACTGTAGCAAACGTACGATAGCAAACGAAATGAGGTTGTCAAAAAATTCATTTGCAAAAATTACTGTAGCGCAGCAGCCGTGGTTCCTGTAGCAACCACAAAAAATTAAATTTTTTTGTTTATTTTCTAATATATGAACGTAACTGACCGGTTTTTAAACCGGCTAACTACTTTGACCGTGCTCCCGCTTATTCATCGCTGGCAACAGCGTCTGCCGGCGGCCGGCTGATCGACCATCCGGTTCGGCCGCCTACACATGTCAGGGTCAAATTTTTGGCCTGGACGGTTTAAATCGGATGTTTTTTGGGTCTCTAAAAACGTTTTTTGACGTTCTGAACTCAATTTTGACACTTTCGGAGCTGAACGGGGCCTATATGATCAAGTTTGAGAAAGATATTAATTTTTGGAACGCAATTTTTGGCATTTCGGCCAATATGAAAAGTCGACACATATATTTTCAGACTTCTAGAGCATCGACGTCTGAAAATAGGGGGCAACTGATACGTCGTCAAAAAATTATCTTAATCGGGCGCGAATCTCAATGCAAAATCGAGTTGGAAACTTCAAAAATTAATTCGGAGACCATCCGGACTCTGATTTCAGCAAACTTACAGTCAAACTGAGCGTATCGGAAATAAGAACCCAACGACACCAAATTCAACTCAATTCGAGCCCAAATGGGTCCAAATCAAGGACCCGAAGCCCTGTTGGAAGATTCAAACCACAATTTGAATGACCAAATGGGTTTCAAACATAAAAATCTTATACTCTAATTGAGCGGCTCGACAAAATGAATCCAACGAGCCTAAGATCGCTGAATTCCAACATCATTAAGACCTTCAAATGACTGATGAATGGTGCATGATCAAGGGATTCAACATCGATCGTTCATCCGACCACTCCCCATTTATCCTTGATCTCTCACCTATTTACGGGCCATGCCACTCCAGAAATCTATAAATAGAGCTCCATCTCCTCTTGAAAAGGGACTCCCCTGAAGCCTAAGGAAAAAAGAGAAAGATCGAAGATCGCTCTTGCTTCCTAGCCTCCTCGACCATCGCCGGACCTCCGCCGGACCTTAGTCTCCTTCCAACAACGATCTTTCAGACCCTGGTCTCCTGCCAACAACGGTCTTTCAGACCCATGTCTTCTGCTGACTACGGTCCTTCTGACCTCTGTCTCTTGCCGACAATGGCCC
>NW_021441549.1:0-211 GCF_001605985.2 Dendrobium catenatum
CAATGATCTAAGTCAAGCTCGAGTTTTTCAAATGATCTCGAGCCTATAAATTTCTTAACAGGTTGAGCTCGAGCTTAGTAAATTAGTTTTAGTCAAATTTGAGCATAGTATAAACTAAACAAGTTTAACTCAATTAAGTGCATACTCAACTCGTTTACAATCCTATTTGAAAACTATTAGATTTGAACTATTTTCAAATAAAATTGTAAAT
>NW_021441550.1:0-968 GCF_001605985.2 Dendrobium catenatum
GAATCCTTTCACTATTTGATTCTGGGGCATCACATAAGCTATATCTTTCCTTGCTTTTACACATTCCTAGCATTAAATATAATCTTCTTTCAATTTTAAGATTAACAAAATATAATAATATCTATATCATATTTAACCCCTTTGGTTTTATCTTTAAGGACTTAAAGACTCATCAAACATTTTTAAGTGGCCCGTATAGTGAAGGTCTATATCATATTCAAGCTCCGGTTAACAACTCTCCTACTTCTATCTTGACTGCCATTCACTCAAATTCCATAATTTGGCACAATCGCTTGGGGCATCCTCACCGGACTGTTCTTGAAATCATCTCCACGCGCAACCCATTTCTCCACTTACCTCATTTTCTTTTGTTTGCTCTTCTTGTAAAGCATCTAAAGCTCATAAACATGTACTCAAAAAATCTTCAATTACACAAAATAAACCTCTTGTGTTAATTCATTCTGATGTTTGGGGACCATCAGCCATAAATTATGTACAAGGCCACAAATATTACGTCATATTTGTCGATGATTGTTCCCATTTCACCTGGCTATTTCCTATGACGAACAAAGCTGAAGTCACTAATATATTCATTAACTTCAAAACTTTAGTTGAAAAATAGTTTTCTCATCAAATAAAATGCCTAAGAACTTACAGTGCAACAAAAAATCTTAATCACACTCTTCACAATTTTCTCCAGCAACATGACATTCATTATCAAATATCTTATCATTACATATCTGAACAGAATGGATTAGCCAAACGTAAGCATCGTCACATTTCTTGATATTGCTTGAACACTTCTTCAAACTGCATATGTTCCCTACATTCATTGGCCAGAAGATGTTCTTATAACGGTTTAACTCATTAATAGAATGTCATTAAAGACAACTCACAACATGTCTCTGTTTCAATTATTATATGCAACTCAACCATCTTATTCTCATATTCGAACTTTTGGCTGTGAA
>NW_021441551.1:0-254 GCF_001605985.2 Dendrobium catenatum
TTTGATTTTTGCAATAGTTCTAATTCAGATGACACTTTCCATTCAAACAACACTTCATATTCAAATACATATATGCTTATGCCCTTATAACTCTACTTGTACTTTATGAAATAGAATAGAGTTGAAAAATAAAGCCTCATTTTCCCCAAAGATTCACTGCGTAAGAGGATAACCATATTATCAACATGCATATAGAATATGAAAGATGATACAAAATATATATATATAGAACTTACACATGCATAATACATTCA
>NW_021441552.1:0-260 GCF_001605985.2 Dendrobium catenatum
ACAAGAATATAAAAAAAAAATATTCAATGAATAATAATTCAGTCGACATTATTTATCATCATCAAAATCTCAGACTGCGGGTCATAGACTGCAAGCATGTGTGATTGTAATTGAGTAACTGTACACATACATTAGGGGAGTGTTTAAAATTTGAAAAAAAAATTAAAATAATCATACTGTATGAATTCATTTTGTACGAGATGATTTATTTAGTTATAAACTCCTAAAAGCAGTTAAATGAAGGAGAGGAGAAAATTTTT
>NW_021441553.1:0-281 GCF_001605985.2 Dendrobium catenatum
CTCCGGCGTCGAAAATGCTGACGATGTCCTCATCACAAGTTATCCCAAACAACCTCTAGATCCCTTAACTCTTAAGGAAAATCAAAGAAAACAGACTCTCTATTAACTAATTAATTATGAAAAGGACCTTCCATATTAATTGCAATTGTAACTATGCCCCTATCCCTTAAAGAACTATGGTGAATAATTATAGCGGTAGCTTTACAAGACATGTGTCTGTGGTTTCTTCTTTGGCGGGTGCATGTTTTTGTAACAAAAATTTTTTTCCTTGCACTTTAGGA
>NW_021441554.1:0-206 GCF_001605985.2 Dendrobium catenatum
TTGCCCCTGTAGCAAGACTTGAAGCAATTAGGATTTTTCTTGCCTTTGCCTGTTTTAATTATATGGATTGAAACAGGCACCTAGGGCTTGGTATGAGAGGTTGAGCACCTTCCTACTTGAAAGATCTTTTGAAAAAAAAAGTGTGGATACAACTCTCTTTTTAAAGAAATTTGGAAAGGATATACTCATTGTTCAAATTTATGTGG
>NW_021441555.1:0-201 GCF_001605985.2 Dendrobium catenatum
TTAAATCAACCTTTGTGAATCCCCTCACAAGCTCCCCTCACAAGATCCTCTATCTCTCTCCCTCTCTCTCTTTCTCTCCTCAAGGTCTTCTCATGTCAAGGCAGCAGCCAATGGTCTCCCACAATGTTGAACATGAGCTCTTAAATAGAAGAGCTTCAAAGGAGGTCATTAATTGCAAGTTGCCGACATTATCGTCCAGGC
>NW_021441556.1:0-302 GCF_001605985.2 Dendrobium catenatum
TTGTTTTATATATCCTTCCTGGACTAAGATCCATATATGATAATCAAGTGAATGTAAAAAAATAGACATATGAGTTTTCCAAAAATCAAAAGGTATATTGTCAAACATTGGAGGTCTAGCTATAAAGTAACCCTCAGGTGTGTTTCGGTTTCCAAATGTAGCCATCTACGTTAATCAAAAATTTGTCTAAACTTATGATTTTGAAAGAAAGCTCTGATACCACTTGTTGAAACTCATTCACTATGAATTAGGTTGTTAAGCCTAAGCTTATGTCCCATGGCTAACTAAGAAGGAGGGGGGGG
>NW_021441557.1:0-233 GCF_001605985.2 Dendrobium catenatum
AATCGCAGCAGCAGGTTCATCTGTGGACAACGAAGACGTCATTTTATATATCTTGAAGGGTCTTCCTACCTCTTACCAATCCTTCAAAACTTCCATCCGCACAATGCTCAATCCCATCAGCTTGGACAATCTCTACTCCTTACTTCTCAGCGAAGAAATTCACATTATGTCTGATACTGCAAGAGATATGGTTTCAAATGATTCAAAGCATGCTCTATATGCTTCCCGCGGAC
>NW_021441558.1:0-483 GCF_001605985.2 Dendrobium catenatum
TCGTCCTGGACGATATTACTTAAACACTTTGAAACGAACCTATTTGTATATGTGTACGAAATGTCTTCGTACAAGCTGATCGTCATGTACAAACTAATTTCGTCTGGTACGAACGGTTATTACAAGGTCGGTTCCAGAAACTACAGAAAAACCGTCATAAGTCGGTTGTATTGTCTGGACGAAAATTGGTTCGTCTGGACGAAATTTTTACAGAGAACAGATCATCTTGTATGATTTTTAATTTTGTTTGGACGAAAATTTTATAGAGACCAAATCTTCATGTACGATAATTTAATTTTGTCTGGCCGAAAATTTTATAGAGACCAGATCGTCCTCGATGATATTTAATTTAATCTGGACAAAAATCTTATAGAGACAAGATCGTCTTGGACGATATTTAATTTTATTTGGATGAAAATTTTACAGAGAACAAATCATCATGTATGATAATTTAATTTCGTCTGGACGAAAATTTTACAGAGA
>NW_021441559.1:0-225 GCF_001605985.2 Dendrobium catenatum
AGAGGGGGGGGGGGGTGAATTGATGTTTTAAAAATTCTTTCAATCAAAAACTCAAAACTTAAACCAAAATTTACCACAACGATAATCAAAAGTGCAGAAAAAATAAATGCGGAAGAAAATAAAAGAACACAAAGATTTATAGTAGTTTGGTCAACATGACCAATGTCAACTCCCCGGAGGCACCCTTCGAGTATTATACTAAACTCAGTTACTCTCCTTTTACTC
>NW_021441560.1:0-236 GCF_001605985.2 Dendrobium catenatum
AAAATGGCTTTTGGATTCCCTATGCTTGTTGTTTTCCGTGCCTTGGCTCCTTGGATTCCACGGTTGGCTGTTTCCGTGCCTTGGCTCCTTGGTTTCCACGGTTGGCTGCTGGTTTTCCTGCTGGGTGGCCTTTCCTGTGCTTTGGTGCCTCGTTTTTGTGCGGGCCTCTTGGGTTTCCGCGGCTACCTCTTCGGGTCCCTGGCTGGGCTGTTTACCGTGAGGTTGGGGGGGGGGGG
>NW_021441561.1:0-203 GCF_001605985.2 Dendrobium catenatum
TGAATATCTTAATCATACTTTCACTAACTTTCTTCAGTCTCATGGCATAGCTCACCAAATTTCGTGTCCTTATAGGGGTGTTAATTTTTGACACGATCCGAAACACGACCCGAACCCGACCCGAAAAAATTCGGGTTCGGGTCAACTCGGACCCGAAACGGGTTAGGTTCGGGTTCAACAAATCAACCCATTTTAAAAATCGG
>NW_021441562.1:0-338 GCF_001605985.2 Dendrobium catenatum
TGACACATTTTCAAATAAAGGAGGTTTAGTGATTGAATAACCTTTCGTAACATTATGATTAGCCATGGATCGAAAATTCAAAAGCTTTTAAAAACTTATTTATGAAAATGGCTCTGATGGCACTAAAAAGTGCTCTGAGACCACTTGAAAGAGCTCAGATAACACTAAAAAAGTGCTCTGATACTACTTGAAAGTTTGTTAGGAATGTTAAGCCCTATAGAACTGGCCCAAGGCTAATTAAGAGAGAGGTGAATTGGTTGTTAAAGATCTTTTAAAAATAAAACTACATACCAAAATACCACAAGAAATCAACGATGCGGAAATTAAATGCGGAAGCA
>NW_021441563.1:0-283 GCF_001605985.2 Dendrobium catenatum
TTTTCATTGGTTGATTATTAGTGGATTAAGGAACACTGAACGTAGGAAAATGTATCACTAAGTTTAAGTTTTGATGTCTCTATCCTATAAGGAGCATTCATCCTAAGTCTATGTTATCTAAGACCCAATCCTTATTTTTTGTCCTTAGGTGTCACTAGTGTTATAGAACTAAAGTAAGTATTTTTCTAACCCCTCTGGACATCATACATATACTAGCAAGTTTAGGGATTTATGAATGAAAGTACAATAATAAATAGAAGAGCGGGAAGTAAAAAAAAAAAGA
>NW_021441564.1:0-376 GCF_001605985.2 Dendrobium catenatum
AAGAGCAGAAGTCCGACGACGAGTAGAAGTCTG
Source organism: Dendrobium catenatum (assembly GCF_001605985.2). Lineage (NCBI taxonomy): Eukaryota > Viridiplantae > Streptophyta > Magnoliopsida > Asparagales > Orchidaceae > Dendrobium > Dendrobium catenatum. The sequence continues at coordinate 34 of NW_021441564.1, forward strand.
CTGGCGAGCAGAAGAAGTCCGACGTCGTGTAGAAGTACGGGCTCGGGTAGAAGACCGATGAAAGTTCATCGACGGGCATAAGTCCGACGACGAGTAGAAGTCTGCTGACGAGCAGAAGTTCGACGATAAGGAGAAGTCCGACGTCGAGTAGAAGTACGGCCTCGGGCAGAAGACCGATGAAAGTTCGTCGACGGGCATAAGTCCGACGACGAGTAGAAGTCGGCTGACGAGCAGAAGTTCGACGATAAGGAGAAGTCCAACGTCGAGTAGAAGTACGGCCTCGGGCAGAAGACCGTTGAAAGTTCGTCGAAGGGCATAAGTCCGACGACGAGTAGAAGTCTGC
>NW_021441565.1:0-315 GCF_001605985.2 Dendrobium catenatum
GACCTAAATTTGATAAGAAATTTTCATGCACATGCAAGTTAGAGCTGACTTGTAAGACAATGATGATTAGTTTGGTCCAAATATGTGCAGGCATCATGAATGCTTGAGTGGTAGAGAGATTATTCTGTGCGGATACTGGACGGGAGAACCGTCCATTACCGTTTGGTACCGAGCGTGGAACCAATGCTCGGTACCGCTCGGTATCATGCTCAGTACCGAGTGCGGTACACTTTTGGGGTGACGCGGCACATTTTTATTGATCTCTGGATCATGTCCGGTGTGCACACCTAATAATTTGCCTGAGTGGTAAGAGCT
>NW_021441566.1:0-214 GCF_001605985.2 Dendrobium catenatum
CAGTTCAACTGTAGATTTGTTAAAATCGGAGTTCGAAAGGTCCCAATTTTAATTTTGGAAGTTTCCAAGTTGATTTTGCCTCGAGATTCATACCCGATCATGAAAATATTTTGGTGATGTATCAATTCTGATATTGACATATAAAATAAAGATGTGTTTTATTAATAAATGGGCTTGGATAGAAATGCATATTTAATGAATTTAATTCTAAAGT
>NW_021441567.1:0-222 GCF_001605985.2 Dendrobium catenatum
AAAAGATGCATGCTATTTTAAGTTTAGAACTGGAAGATCTTAAGAAGGAACATGAAATCCTTAGGAAAGACCTTGCATTAATAGATGACAACCACATGAAATTACTTGATGAATATGATGACTTGAATAAGAATTTTGAAAATCTAAAATCATCCAATGCTGATCTAGAAAAAGATTTTAAAAATTTTAAGGATGAATCTGAGAGGAAAATATATCGAATCA
>NW_021441568.1:0-518 GCF_001605985.2 Dendrobium catenatum
AGACCTCGTGAGAGCATATGGTACATGGATAGTATATGTTCAAAGCATATGACTGGAGATACTGCACAATTCATATCACTGGAAGCCAGGAGTGGAGGTAAGGTTACACTTGGAGATAACACCACAAGGAAAGTGGTTGGATCAGGTATGATTAGAATCTTAATAAATTTTTCATTGAGAATGTGTTACTAGTAGAAGGCTTAAAGCATAACCTGTTAAGTATAAGTCAGCTATGTGATAAATGATATTGTGTGAAATTTTTTCCTACTAATTGCATATTAAGCCTAAATGGTAAAGATGTTTTGAATGGTAAAAGGTCAAATAATATTTATATTCTAGACTTAAATTATATTCAATCTCCTACTGCTTTTTGTTTGAAAATTGTATCTGATGAGTCATGGCTTTGGCATAGGAAATTTTGTCACTCTAGCATGAAAAACCTTAGAAGGATTACCTAAAAGAACTTAGTGAGAGGTATATCAAAACTAGAATTTACTAAGGACCACCTTTGTGATGCA
>NW_021441569.1:0-210 GCF_001605985.2 Dendrobium catenatum
CCTTGCCGTAAAGCCGCCACTTTACCATCGAATATAAGGAAAGAAATAAGGCTGTGGTGATCAAAGTTTAGAAGGGGAGATTTACAAATATATCATTTTATTTTATACTATTTATATTTTAAATATTTAAAATTTTAATATTATATGCTCACTAGTTATAAAATAAATATAAATCTATGAAATAAAATATTAAAATTTATAGAATAGTAT
>NW_021441570.1:0-241 GCF_001605985.2 Dendrobium catenatum
GAGAAAGCGATGAACATTAAAGAAATCTAGTCTGACAAGGGATTGAAATAAAGGAATCGGTCTAAGTAGATGAAGGCGATTACATAGCAACAGGTACTGCAATCAGTGTTAAAATAAATGTGTTCGAGATATCTGCGAATGGAGATCATCGGTAAGACTAAGCCAGAGAAGGCCTTCGCCGCTGATGGAGGGTGGCGCCGATATTGCTGAGATGCCGTGAGCTCATCGTTTTGGTTGGTTG
>NW_021441571.1:0-268 GCF_001605985.2 Dendrobium catenatum
ATGTTTGGATATTTCAAACAACAAAATTACATTCTCCCGGCATATTTCTTTTGATGAAACTTTATTTCCGTTTCATAAACCGTTGGTGGCTAGCAATGAACACAGCTATGCTAATTCACCCATTAATCCGAACTTGTTGCTTCCGCTCTCGGCATCTCAAGTAAGTCAGATTAATCATACAACTCATACCTCCTGTAAGGATTCGTGTTATAGGGCTTGTCCATCTCCTACACGGGCGACATCTCCTGATCCACCACCCGTGCCTGAA
>NW_021441572.1:0-213 GCF_001605985.2 Dendrobium catenatum
ACGAAAATCGGGCAGAGTAACGGCAGTCTGTCAAATTACACAAAAATCGTGCAAAAAGCACAAATTCCAAATTTCTCCAAATTACAGCAGAATATCCACGACATCAATACAAGACTATTATTCTATAGAATCCAAATCAAATCAAGTCCTGATATTTTCCTATTCAATTAAAATTGCGTAGAATCAATTTCGACCGGTAAAATCGTCGCAGAA
>NW_021441573.1:0-317 GCF_001605985.2 Dendrobium catenatum
GCGATTTTGAGAGGGGAGCCAAGGATTGTGAAGTGGTAGGAATAGAAATTTAATGGCAGTTTTGATGGTTGTTTTGAGACTAAGTGGACTAGGGTGGATGACTTGGCATGTAGTGGAGAAAGGTAAGGACTGAATGAGCTAAGCCTGACAGTTCATGTGAAAAGGAGATAAAGCAATGCAGGGAATCTCTTTTGCAGAGGATTTTCACATGCAAAGATTCGGCTAGGCATGCATAAGAGGCTCGGCTTGGTGAGGAAAATTGGGAGTTGAGTCGGTTTGATGCAGGCATTTTGCGTGGGAGGCTCTCGGCTGGATAC
>NW_021441574.1:0-870 GCF_001605985.2 Dendrobium catenatum
TCTATGAGGATGCCAAGTATTTCATTCCAAAGAAGCAAAATCCATCGAGCTCTCTTGAGGTCCAGGCATCAAGTACTAAAACTACAAAGCGACCAAAACAAGAAGGTGAAAAGAAGCAGGTTGGGAGAAAGAAGGCAGCGCCAACTCTTTCCTAAGCAGCGATCGCTATTAAAGAAAGAAAACATGTACCGCACCTAGGGAGCGACACAGATGAAGATGAGGTCACCCCTACAAAATCCTAGAAGGCATGTCAGTCAATTGCCAAAGGGAAAAAGAAGACTGAATACTCAGATTCGGACTATGATTATGAGTCTACCTATACAAGCAATGTGCAGTGTGTATTCTCAAGAAGGATGGGTAACTTGTCAATCTCGGACAGCGTATTCGTAGTCACGCGCGTTCCCATGCAACATTTCAAGGAAATTACTCCCCGGGAGGTACATCATATCGAAGAACTTGTAACATTCTATGTGCCACCTCATAGAAAAAGGGGCGGGCCAGGAAGTTTATTCTATAAAGGTGGGGAGCGTGAAGAAGAAGCAAATCGCGACTGGTTTTGTAGGCTCGTTGATTCTGGAGAACTAATACCTACGAGAATGCCTAGGTTTAATACCAAAAATATTCGGAAAATGTTGCGAAAGCAAATCAACATTCTTACCTCTAAACAACAACTTCGCTTTTGCCTGAGCATTTGGTATGGAAGACATCCACGTCCATTACAAAAGAAAGATATTGTTGCAAGAAGAGGTCTCGGATTCATAGTGCAAAAACATCCCCAAAAGGAGACTTGCCAAGCAATCACATGCGGGAAAGTCAAATTAGATGATAGCGACGATGAGGAAATATATGAAGTTGATACTTATGATGATC
>NW_021441575.1:0-312 GCF_001605985.2 Dendrobium catenatum
CAGCTTTCTTTCTGCTTTACTTTACAGACAGCAAACACAAATTCGCTTGGGTACTACTTTCTCGCTGCTTTTTAACTAATTTTCAGAAATTTTTGTAATCGAAAACTGATTCCTACAATCATAATAGTAAAACTATTTTCCATGCTCCAGCTTTTCAACCAAATTTATAAAAGAAAAAGGATTTGTGGGGGGAGGAAAAATTATCACGTCGGTGAAAATGCCGAGCAATACTGAGCATACCGAGTGAACCGAGCGCATTGTACCAAGCACTTTAGTGACGTGGCGTTTTGTTATTGGTTTTCGGATGCATTC
>NW_021441576.1:0-301 GCF_001605985.2 Dendrobium catenatum
GTTAGTTGCATATTTTAGCATATCACATTGTAAACCATTTGACTTTGGTATATCAGGATACGCCTAGGGTGAAATGTTGTTATTTCCTCTATCTTTGTTTGTCTAAGCTCTACCTCACAATTTTCTTTTTGGAATAGGAGATTCATGAAGTATAAACATATTTTATAGGGTAATAAAGACAATAAAATGAACTATTTTTTATCTCTAATTCATTATTTCTACGAAGATACATAGGCACTAAGCATGCATAATATGAAGGTGGCTTTTCTAGGGTAATCCTGCCCTAATCTGATTAGAGATT
>NW_021441577.1:0-1057 GCF_001605985.2 Dendrobium catenatum
ATTCTTCCTGTAGGAGTACTCTAGATGGGATAATTTTCGCAGAGACAAACCTAGCATAGGATTCTTCATTGGCTTTAGAAAGTAAATTTTCAGAAGTATTTCTTGGTGGACCCTTAGTCAAAGACTTTTGGCGCTTGCTAGAACTTTCCATTGAAAGATCTTAAGAGAAGAAAGGTTTGAAAGAGATGTGTGAAAGTAACTGTTCAGTTAAAAAATGCTGTCAATTTATGGAAAAATTGCTATTCGTACTAGACAAAATTTTCTTTCGTCTCGTACGAATTAGATTCATCCCGTACGAACAAATTTCGTATGGATGAACGAATGAGTCAAAAAAGAAACGGCTTTTGGTAAACACACAACTTACGAAGCATCCTTTCGTACAGAATTTTGACTAAAATGATCGTACAGACGAACACGTGTTCGTCCGGACGATCAAAAATTCAATTCATTTTAATGGAAGTTGAAAATCGTCCCCCGTTATGAACCAACATGTGTTCGTCTGGACGAACCAATGGTTCATACGGATGAAGTTCATTTTAAAAACTTTCTTATCCATTCAACTGCTTCATTCACTCATCCCGTCGTTTGAAAAATATTTTGTCCCGGACGATCGTAACGATCATACAGATGAATTACATTAAAACTGCTATTAAAACATTTCAAAATCACACAGTTTGTCATACTACACAAATCGTCCCGTATGAAACGATTTCATCCCGGACGATGATAAAAAAAATTTAAAAACAAAATAAAATGAAATCAATCACACAAATCAAAATTAAGAAACACAACAACAACAAAATAACAAACACAAAAAATATTAACAAAAAAAATATCAATGTTGCAAAAAATATTTTTATTTAAGCATTCAAATCAATCACACCAAGCCATGTTCTTAATGCACTGAAAGTATTATAGGCTAATAGTTTTGTAAAAATATCTGCAAGTTGATTTTCAGTAGAAACATGAGTGAGTTTAATTTCTCCTTTGGACACATGATCCCTTATGAAAAGATGCCTTATGTTTATATGTTTGGTTCTTGAATGTTGAATAGAAT
>NW_021441578.1:0-326 GCF_001605985.2 Dendrobium catenatum
TGTTCCCATCCAACATCAAAGGATCACCTACCATAGATGCAATCAAAGCAACATTTTTCTCATCCCAACAACATAGAGGCAATTGTGGCATTCTGATCCATATAGGAGAGGTTAATCCTTTCATAGAGCTCGATGAAAACTCCATTGACCACCTTTCCATCCCACAATGTGTTGATCTACAAACCAAGGCCCACCTGAAAGAACTCCTTCCATAACTTCCAATGTTTTGAATGAGCATAAATACCATCCCATTCCTAATGTTGTAAAATGAAATTGTCCATAATGAGCAAATTTCATCTCAACTCCCAAGCAACTAAATGTGAGAA
>NW_021441579.1:0-204 GCF_001605985.2 Dendrobium catenatum
GTTTGAGAAGGGATCTTCTAGTTCTGAGACTCTTTATCGTAGTAAGAATTCCAAGAAGAACTACTTTAGAAGATTAAGAAAGAAAATCACCAAGACAAAGAAGGTGGCCGAGCTGAAGGCCTTAAGTAAAGTCGATCTTAAGGCTGCTGAGGAGCTGCCAATCCCTACCTCTTCTCCACTCCTTAAAGGGAGTCGTTTTCACCC
>NW_021441580.1:0-660 GCF_001605985.2 Dendrobium catenatum
TATATATATATATATATATATGAATTAATAAAAAAAGAACTGAATATCTTATCTTGATGAATCTTGGACTCTTATCCATGAATATCTGAATCGATTCCTTTCAGGTTTTGTTTGTTCTCATCTGCATCTTCTTCTCCTGCATATAAGACCAAAATCGGGGGCTTTTAAGGGGTATGGTATCTCTAAGAACTTTGTGGTATTTCTCAGTTCTTTCAGATCCGGCGAGCAGAGCTGGCAAATGGAATAGGAAGTAAGAGATTAGGGTAGCTAATGAGTAATGACTTAAATTTTCCGGCACGGCTCTCTTGGCCTCAAGAAATTATTAAGTGCGGAGGTCGGGCATAGAGAACCGTTCGATTTATCTCTGTGAACAGTAATAGCTCAATAAATTGTGTTTTTATTGTTCACAAACGCAAAACTGAATGATTATCTGTATTCGATCTCCGCACATAAAGATCGCTTTTCGGCCCTAGACTCTGATAGGACTGATCATTACTAATTTCTTCTTTTATTTTACTTTATGTTAAATCAGAAGGTATAGAGTAAAAAAAAACCAGTGGAAATCAATTACACTTTTTTTGTAGAACCAAAAGAAAAATCAAACAGAATAGTGCAAAAAATTATTTTTTACACACTACAGGAAAAACAATGAAAACCGGC
>NW_021441581.1:0-256 GCF_001605985.2 Dendrobium catenatum
GCTGCGCGGGTCAACAAGTGAATTCAAATTCGAACCCGATCCTTCTATACGGGTCAATAGAAGTCGATAGGGTTTGAACCAACAAACAAATATTTGATTGTGGCGACCGTCATATTTGTTTTAATACATTCATATCAGGCCTCCAAAGCCTTTAATCAAAAGAATTCACTTACAAGGGCATAAAGCCTACGAAACCCGATCCTCTGTCAACAGCCCGACAGAGTTGACAAAGGTCCAATCAAATAAAGGGAAATGA
>NW_021441582.1:0-271 GCF_001605985.2 Dendrobium catenatum
CATCTAAACTCTTTTGGAGTCTTATCGGATCCATTGGAAAGTGTCGAGTGAAACCTAATGAAAATTGGGTGCAAGGTACCACACTCTACAAAGGGAAAACACCATTTTGACTTGCTAAAGGTGCAGGAAAATACTGGACAGCAAGCTACAAAGATGGTTTAAGAAATCTAGGCAGTTAGGAAGGTGGTAAAGTTAAGGACAGCACCTAAACTCGAAGAAAACAAGCTTCTCACTCCTCTAAACGGTGCAGTTTTTGAGTGGACAGCAAATT
>NW_021441583.1:0-517 GCF_001605985.2 Dendrobium catenatum
AGGCTTGATGTTGTTGTTGTTGTTGTTGTTGCTGTATCGGACACGTGTCGGATACGGATACGCCTCTGATTTGGCATAGATACGTGTCAGATACAGCTTTGTCGTGTCCAATTAAAATATTATTTAAATTTGATCGGACACGCGTATCGCTTGGTACTCGGTACTGCTTAGTACTCGGTACTGCTCGGTGCTGCTCGGTATCGAGCGATACTAGAATATAGTACTGCTCGGTATCGAGCAATACTAGAACTCAGGATCGCTCGGTACTGCTCAGTACTGCTTGGTACCGGAACTCGGTACCACTCGGTACCAGAACTTGGTACTGCTCGGAACTGCTCGGTACAGAGGGGTACCGAATGGTACAAGGCAGTGCCGAGAAGGTAGAGAAAACTTTAAAGCAACTTTTACTTTAAAGCAGTACCGAATGGTACAGAGGGGTGCCGAATGGTCGAACCCCGCCAGGGGGCAGCGCCCCCTCGAACCCCCGGCATAGGCGCAACATATCTATACTTTTTAT
>NW_021441584.1:0-228 GCF_001605985.2 Dendrobium catenatum
TTCTTGGCAACAACCTTGATCTTAGAATTTTTTTTTTCTGTCTGCCATAGGCTGATTTCTTTGCAACCTTGAACTTATTGAAGGCGCCCTCAGTCATGTCTTTCTTTTGGTCAGAATTCCCCTCTATGACCATAATGATTAGTGGTGGTGCAACCTCTAACCACGGTTGTAAGGTCATGGAATGACTCCACAAATAGTAATAGGTCCAACATTCTCAAAACATTAGTA
>NW_021441585.1:0-309 GCF_001605985.2 Dendrobium catenatum
ACAAGCACTATGAGTTTTATATCTTTTGGGGTGACTAATGTGCCAATAATTTTCATAGACTTAATGAATATGATATTCTATGAATATCTATATCAATTCGTGATCATTTTTATGGATGATATTTTAGTTTATTCTGCTTCTAAGAAAGAGCATATGAATCATCTAAGGATTGTTCTAGAAACACTAAGTCAACATCAACTTTATGTCAAAATTTCAAAGTGTGAATTCTACTGAAAGAGTTTCAATTTTGGGGCATATAGTAAGTAGTGCATGTATTTTTATAGATTCCTAAAAAGTTCAGGTAATTAC
>NW_021441586.1:0-308 GCF_001605985.2 Dendrobium catenatum
CAAAATTGGAATTATGTAATATTATCATGCTTTCTTTGTTAATAATCAAGTATGAAATTAAACTTATGCATAATCATCATCTTGCCTAAAATGAATTGTAAAAAACTTATTACTTACTCCTCTGGTATTAAATTTAAATAAAGAATATTGAATATTTTAGTAAGACCCTAAAGGCATAATGAGTAATGTAGCTTGCTCACTCTATACATTCATGAATTATTTCATGGAATGGTAAAGGTTCTGTTGAGTAAAATAGAAGTCAATAAATTCATATAGAAGTTCAACTAAAAGATTTTTTTTTTTAGTCC
>NW_021441587.1:0-991 GCF_001605985.2 Dendrobium catenatum
TGGGGTATTCTCCTCGAGTCTCCCTCATGTGCTCTACATTGGTTTAGTACTGGTTTGCTCTACCCGTCAACTTCATCTCAGTGAACCTAACTTTCTTATCTTCCGAAATGTTATACCATTTGAAATAGCTATCCATTCCTTTAATCCAGTCAAGAAAAACTTGAGGCTCTAACGTACCGTCAAACGTCAGGGCGTCTATCTTAATACTCTTGAGGAGTTGAGCGTCATTGTCTCTCCAAGGGGCTTCACGTCCTACCGGTTCTTGATGGGGTCGGTGGTTGGGTCGGTAGTAATCCCTAGGAGGTCCTTACTCAGTTCGGGCATCTTCGCCGTACGGGGATTGAGGTCTAGATGGCGTGTAGATAGCCGGGTGTCCCATTCGTTCAATATTGTCGAGTCTCTCTCCTGTGTGACGTTTGAGGTCCGCAACACTCGTTTGGGTGTCTCTAATTTGTTGCGACATTGAGCCCAACTGGCTCACAATCATGTCTAAGGTTGCTTGCATATGTGTGGGATCCATGGTTGGGTTCTAGGGATCACTAGGAAGGTTTCTAGGTCCAAGGCAGCAGCTAGACTCACTAAAATGCTTGCTGAAATTGCAATTACAGCAGTTTGTAAAGTGCTGGACAGTAAACACAACGATGGGTGAAGTTACCTAATTGTCTAGGCAATGTTCTTGGGTGAAGGCAGCACCTAAACAGTGGAATTAGGGTCACTAACGGGTGCTTAACCGCTGCAGGAAATGGTGGACAGCAACTAGGAACTACAAAGAACTCAATTTTCAGGCTACAGCTAGTGCAGAAATTAGATGGCAGCAAGTGTAAAAGTGGCCTAGACTACTATGGATGTTAATGCAAATGTGGTAGCACTTAAGCACATGAATATACTCAGGCACGGTGAAGTAAATGATGCAGAAATTTCAGGCCAGCAGTAACAAAACAGTAACTAAACTTGAATAAAAGATGATATGCATGCAAACCTCTAATGGCAA
>NW_021441588.1:0-262 GCF_001605985.2 Dendrobium catenatum
ATTAGAGTTGATTGAGGTTGATTTTAAACTTTTAGGAATTTTTATTTGATTTATTTGAATTTATTAGAATAAAAATAAGACCCTTAAAGAAGGGTTTACCTAAATCTACTAGTTATTATAAAATCGATTAATGTCAAATCAATGTGTATTAGATCAAAGGGTTTATGACACTGGTTTTCTATGTTTGAGTTTCATCCCAAAAGGGATGTGTGTAGTTCTCCCTAAATTGATCTAAATTGACTAAGACACTATCCTTAATTAT
>NW_021441589.1:0-226 GCF_001605985.2 Dendrobium catenatum
TGATAGCTGACCACGAGGTGGTGATTCTGATAGATAGTGGGGCAACCCACAATTTCATTTCCACCCGGCTTGTTGAGTTGCTTGGTATGGCACTAGTGGATACCGGAGGCTACGGGGTGATGATGGGCACGGGGAAGGTGGAAATGGGGAGGGGAGTGTGTAGAGGAGTGGTGCTGACCATTCAGGAGATACAGGTGAGGGAGGATTTTCTTCCTTTAGAATTGGG
>NW_021441590.1:0-213 GCF_001605985.2 Dendrobium catenatum
AGAAAGATCCAAGGGGATGAATCTCAACTGAGCAATGGTATCAGAACTTGAATGGAAGAGTGACTTCCAAAACAAGTGAAGCACCAACAACTTGAATGGGATAGTGGTTCCCAAACAAGTGAACAAAACAAACAGCTACTTGAATGGGAGAGTGGCTCCCAAACAAGTGAACAAAGACCACAACTTGAATGGGATGATGGCTCCCAAACAAGT
>NW_021441591.1:0-315 GCF_001605985.2 Dendrobium catenatum
TATGTTTCTTGTCTCTGAAAGCTTCCTAAGAGTTTGACTATTTCATCTCTATTTCGTGTTGAAAATGTGATTTGTCTTGCAAGGTGCAAAAAAAAAAATCTATATTAATTTTCTTTGGGAAAAATTGGAATTAAATTTAATTTTTAATTCTTAAATCAAACATACCAATAGAGATAATATACACCTAAAAAATGTGAAGATAAAATCTCTTAACATATTCATACTCATTATTGAAGATTTTTCTTGGATGTCATATCATGATTTAAGAAAAAACCACGCTTGACTCTAGAAGGTAAAAATAAAGTTCATTGAAAT
>NW_021441592.1:0-509 GCF_001605985.2 Dendrobium catenatum
AATCAATTAACTTTTAAAATACATTTAATTAAAATTCTGAATTCACTAATACTTAAAGTTTAACCTAAATTGCCCTTTTAAGCCTTAACAAATCCAGAATTTTAGACAATTTTAACTAACCACCTACTTTAGGACCTGCCTCAGCCACACGACCTTTTACATACACTTTAGATTATTTGCTAGGACAACCAACTCTAGATCTAGGTTAGACCGGTGTTTACTTTACTGCTGTGTGCCAGATTTTTCGTAGTTTTCACTGCATGTTGTGGATAAAATTGCTTTGCTGTGTCTGCTTACTTTGCTGCACTCTGTGGATGGATTGATGTGTTTGGCGACTAGATTACCCTTAGGTTAGGAGCGATCTGGATGTTCACACAGTTTTCTGCAGGTGGCCATGCTCATGCAGGGCAATAAAAGGGGGCTAAATCAATAAAAAAAATAATATCAATTATTATAAATGCTTGCATAGGTGCTTCAGCTGCTAAAGCCCCCAAATAAAAAGAGTGTGG
>NW_021441593.1:0-7248 GCF_001605985.2 Dendrobium catenatum
GACCCAATACACGCCTTTATTGCGCGTGGTGGGAGGAACAAAAAATCATGGCCGTGGTGTCTTCGTCAGAGGACACCTACCATACACGCCTTTGTTGCGCGTGGTGGGAAAGGCCCAGTTTTCTCGTAGTTTTCCCCTAAACGGGGGAGACGCCGGGAGGCTGGAAAAAGTTTGGGTGAAGACGGACCATACTTGTACTTGATTTGCACATCAAATAAACAAAAATGAGACTCGTACTCGTACCTGTTTGAACTCAAAAAAAGGACATGCACTAGGACTAGAACTCAGATGAACTTGAACAGTGGACTTGGGAACCTAAACTCAAAAATGATTTCTAAAGGCCAAATTCAAATAAAATAAAATCAAATTGGAACCCAAATCCAAAGCAATTTGAACTTATAATTGGACTTGCAAAGACTTCAGAAGATCCTAAATGAGCGCTTGAACATGTACTTTGAACTCGAACCGGATTGAAAAACAAGGGACTAATAAACTTGCACAGCTAATTCGGACTCAAGTGAATTCCAACATGAATTGAACAAGATTTCAGGAGACTTGAACTCAAGCTAGATCCGAACTTGATCTGAACAATCATACAAAGGTTCCAACTTAAAACCAAAGTTCCAAGTACAACTTGCTTGATGATCAAGATGCAAGAACTATCAAGTGACGTATCCACAAGAAGTGACAGTTCAATGTCAAACAAATGCAAGGAACTTTTGCAAATCATAGCAGTCAATATACAGCATGAAATGCTTATAAATAAAGGCGGATGACACAATCAATATCATTTTATTGAAAATGAATGCCCCGCTCTCCTACAGGACATACGACAATCAAAGTACAAGCAGGCACACTATGACCTCAAGATGCATAAAAAAAGATTGTAGTAGACTTTTACAACAGTCCCTACGAGATCAGGAGTATCGTACATGCGGGAATAATGAATGGCCGTAGAATATACGGGTGTCCCTCCTATATATATTGTTGGAATATCCTACGACAATTTCTACAAATGCCTGTTGATTGAGATGGCAATACTGGAGACCAGCAATCAAAGACTTGTCCCCCACAAACAAGTACAAATACATCAATATCACCCGAGATTGGTGAAAGGGTGGATTCGATGCAGAAATAATGGATCTTGTACAAAATACTTCCAAGAGATCATCGTAGAAGACATGTATCCCCTACAAATAAAGAGACCAATGAATGAATGAATGTCATTCATTAAAATCCCAAAAAGAAGTGAAATGTCGGTTCACTCACAAGCAACAATACGAACTCCTACAAGTCACTACAAAAGATATGCAACACATATCAGCTCTCTACGAAGACAAATGTATGTGTCAAATGCCACTTTGGGTAGATGTAGAAAGACTTCAGTAAATACAGTATCCTGAAGTCAATTTCAATCTGTGAAGGAATACATCTACCTGTCCACTCATAACAATGATGAATGTACTACATGAGCCAAATAACTACAACGAATATAAGCATCTACGACCCCAAGGAAAGAGATTAGTTAGTGCACTATGATCCGCCTACAAAAATCAACATATAGTGCACGATAGTCTACCTATATGAAGTAGCGAATAATTCTATCCAGAAGCTGCTACGCCACCGGATCTGCAACATTCGTACAAGCAGACAGAAGGCGTCCACAACTACAATGCCACGCCACCGGATCTACAACATTCGTACAAGCAGACAGAAGGCGTCTACAATTATTTCAAAGTACCCCTACACGTGCACTATAAATTGTATACACATAGGTACACTAAAAAGGGTAAAAATAATTATAGAACCCCCATGGGCCCCGACGAGCTTGTTGTTGGTACATACATGACGTTTAGGGATGCTGCGCGGGTTGACAAGTGAATTCAGGTTTGAAACTGATCCTTTTATACAGGTCAATAGAAGTCGACAGGGTTCGAACCATTAAGCAAATATAAAATTGTGGAGACCAGTATATTTGCTTTAAAATATTCATATTAGGCCTTCAAGGTCTACAACAATATGAATTCATTAATAAGGGCACGAAGCCTACGAGAAACTCGATCCTCTGTCAACAGCTCTACCGAGTTGACAAGATTTAATCCATAAAGAGAAATGACCTCGAACACCCCGATGATGGCCGTGTTGAATGCAGATCTCAACCGGAGGGGTTTCCCCAAATATTTTCAATTGTCTCTCAAATATCCAAAGTTCATTTCAAATATTCCATAGCTCCACCCAAAAAACCCAAAACTCCAAAAAACTCAAAACTCCACAAAATTGAAAAATCCACAAATCCCAAAATTCCAAAAATATTTAAAATTTGAAATCCAACCATCAAACACTTAAAGTAAATATTCCAGTGTAACGCGACCCTCCGCAACAGTCTTGCCGGGGTGGACAAATTTCAAAACCATCTAAGCTCACAAAAGCCAAATGCGCTAGTCAAAAATATCACATAGGATCCATTCTCAAATCAATCTTCTTGCCCAGTAAGGGACGTGGTACGTGATCCGTCTCAAACCTGCAAGTTTGCACCACCCAAATATGGCACTAGCAGGTAAACGGTTGAGTGACCCGTGGTGCTCTCCTCTGAAAAACCGAGTGGTTTGGCTGGCAAAGGCACAAATAGATAAGCGATTATGGCACACGAGCACAATACGCTCTTATATTGGAGCGTTAACTCCTTGAATATGAATAAATTAGGATATGATCGATGGGCAACAAAGCCCTTGTAAAGCTAAGTGGATTCAAAATTTGATCTCCTTAGACAAACATCACCCCAGTCTATATAAGTAAGTACTCTTGGAACACAAGCAACCCATGGCTGCGACAAGGGATCCTCTATGGTCAGGTTGGGTGATTCGATCTACCCCTCTGACTAAGATTAGACAGGGACCATTGACGGGCCAGTATGACAGAACCATGGGGATCTTGATCGGGTCTCATTCATCGTCCACCATCCGCTTTAGTGCAGGTGGTGCATTTCTATTTAAATATCAAATATTTCTCAATCTTCAAATTTTTTTTAAAACTTTTCAATATACGCCAAATTCAAAAACACAATATCAAATCTAAATTCATGCTGCTCTATATATAACTAGATAACACGTGATTTTGTGGTATCTGGTCGACGGACTAGCCTTAATCAAAATTTCTCTCTGCGGTGAATCGGGGAGGGGAGGGTATAATTAACTATAGGGGTTGCGTCCATATAGGAAACATAACTAGGATCTAAAATCTTCACAAAATAGAGGGAGTGTAAATCTATTTTGATATTAGAATTAATTACCATAGGGTCAACGTGAGTTCTTATATTATTCTATGCCTCAACCCATCTGTCCTTCCAAATTTACCCGGAACTTAGTTTCTGTAAAAACTTCCCACGCCAAAAATATATAAAAAAAAAAATTGCGTGGCAGGGAGGCCGGGGCTGAATTTTTGGAGCCCACAGATTTCTGGCGACTCTGCTGGGGATTGGTTTCTCTTTCCATCTATGGCTAGTCACTTATATGCTATAGTAGCAGTAAAAAAAATAATAATGATGATATTGAGCTCTGTACGGTGAACATCACGATGTGCTATTTAATCCTTATGTCCAAAGATCCATACCTGAAAGGTCCCAATAGAGCTAAAAACTACCATATTTTATTATGGTAGAGTAAAAAAAGAATAAAGATGTATACGGTGAATATCAGGATGTGACATTTGGTCCTTATGTCTAAAGATCTATCACTGAAATATCCCGATAGAGGTTAAAGCAACAATCTATTATGATGGTAAAATAAATAAAGAATAAAGATATATACGGTGAGCATTGGAGTGTGACACTTGGAAGCGTATTCAAGAATCCACTGCTAAGAGGTCCCGACATTAGGAAACAAATATAGAGACTCACATCTCTAGGAAAAAAAATTAATATATTCAAAAAAATGGTGTGACATATAGTGTGTACCCTTAGAGATCCAACATTAAAGAAATTCATTAAAATTGGGTCCTAAAGATGGCCCCTACAAACAATGTTCTCGATGGTCGACACCTTGAAGAATCCTTCAAGAAAACCCATCGCTCTTCAACTATATCCTCTCAGACTGAAGAAGATCATCGCCCAACCTTCATCAGTGACGTTCTTCTTCAAGATCAAGTAGAGAAAATGAAAGAGCTCCTCCGTGAATTCAGGGACTGCTTTGTCTTGACATATGCTGAGATGCCCGGCTTATCCCCTGACGTAGCAGTTCACAAATTAGCAATAAAACCGGATGTAGCACCCATCAAGCAAGCTCCAAGGAGAATGAGATTGGAGATTTAAGAACAGGTGATCGCATAAACGAAGAAACTCATAGAGGCAGGCTTCATCCGAGAAGAAAAATATGCTGATTGGATCTCAAATATCGTCCCAGTAAAGAAGAAAAACGGCCAGATTTATATTTGTATTGACTTCAGGGGCCTCAACAAGGCGTGCCAAAAAGATGATTTTCCACTCCATGTATCCGAACTCCTGGTGGACAATACGTCCAACTACGACATGTTCTCCTTCATGGATGGATCGTCAGGATACAATCAAATCAAAATGATGCCCAAAGATGAAAAGCATACATCGTTCAGGACACCCATCAGGATTTTCTGCTACACAGTCATACCATTTGGCCTAAAGAATGCTGGTGCCACCTACCAGCGGGCGATGACTCATATATTTGATGATTTGATACATCAGAAGGTCGAGTGATATGTAAATGACCTTGTTGTCAAAAATCTTGGCCGAAGTGATCATTTAAAAGATCTCAGAATTGTATTTGAGAGAATCAAAAAGTTTGATCTGAAGATGAATCCTCTCAAATGTGCTTTTGGGGTCTCCTCCGGTAAATTCTTTGGGTACGTTGTTCATCATCGAGGTATAGAGATCGACCCCAACAAAATTAAGGCAATCACGGAGATTCCACCACCAAGGACAGCTTCGCTCGCTGTAAGGACAACTGGCTTTCATTCGGATATTTATATCAAATCTATCCGGTAGGTACCAGCCATTTTCAAAGCTAATGAAGAAAGATGTTTGTTTCAAATGGGATGTAAAATGTCAGGAGGTGTTTGATAGCATCAAGAGATATCTGCTGAATCCACCCATTCTCGCAGCGCCAATTCTGGGGAAGCCTCTTATACTGTATACGACAGCACTAGAAGAGTCCCTCGGAGCACTATTGGCCCAATCAATTAATGCAATATCGTCTTCACCTCAGTTGTGAGTGTTCCACTCTCTGACTCTTCCCACCTTTAGCTGCATACGAATTCTTCTCCTTTCGTGGATTCACACTACATCAATTATATTCTTTGACTAACTTCTTGGCATCATAAGCAAATGAGTGAAAATAATAAAATTGTTCAATATAATAAATGTTTAGATCTTAGACCGACTATAATTAGTAGTAATTTTAGGCATCATAAAGAAGAAAGGTAAAACAACAAAGAATTCTTATTAACCTCAATTTCAGAATTAGTTAATCCCTTACCCAAGTGCATGCAAAAAAGTGATCAATTTGTGTGAATCTTGTGTAACATATCAGAAATATGATTCATTTGTTTCATGCGAAACAACTCATCATAAATCATGTAACAAGAATATTAACTTTGATTGCTTAACCTCCATTATTCCTCATAAGTTATACATAAGTCTATCCCATTAATGTCCTTTCCACTTTTCAATGTGTGAAACGCTGTAATGTAGTCTTCAGAATTATAGAAATACAAAAACGAAAGCTATTTAAACAATTTGGCGCATTTAGTTAGGAGCTAAGGTCACAAGTTCGATTTCTATAGATCCAATCTGCAAAGGTTGTTTCTACCTCTAACTTCCATCAAACTAATCTTAGTTGGTTTGTATAAACCTTCCTGGACTAAGGATCCACATACTGATAATCAAGTGACTATAAGAAAGTAGACATGCATGTTTTCCAAAAAATCCAAAATGGTATGATTATCAAAACAGTGGAGGTCTATAATAGAGATAACCCTCAGGTGAGATTTCGGTTTGTAGAATTGTTAGCCAGATCTTACATTTAATCAAAAAGTAGTTTTAAACTTATATTTTGAAACAAAACCCTTCTGATTACCAACCTTGTTGAAGATCTAGTGAATAGGTTGTTAGAACCTAAAAGTTAAGTCCAAAGGCTACCAAATAGGGGGGGTGAATTTGTAGTTTTTAAAAACTTAACCCTCTTGAAGAGTTTTGTTAACCAGTAAATGAAAAAAAAATTTTTTTATGAAAATTTTTATAGAATTAATTTTTTCAACCACAGAGTTTTTATAAACAAAAGAAAAATGCGGATAAATGAAAAGACAAGTAAACTAAAAGAACACACACATTGTTGCATTTATAGTTATAAGGTCTCGGTCTAAAACCAGAACCTCATACCAACATCCCCAGAGCACCCTCGAGTAATTACACTAATGCAAAATTAGTGTCTCTTCCTTAGTTGCACCCACAGCAAGAGGAGAAGTCCTTCTATATTAACACTCTTTCACACTACCGCTGTGAGGCAGAGAATCTAGTTCGCTTTACTACATTCCCTTTAATGTGCAGAGAACCCATCCGTTCCTTTTTACTCACTCCTCCTAATGTAGGCAGAGAACCCTTCATCCTTCCAACTCCTGCTAGTGTGAGGTCAGAGAACCCTTACGCGCTGTTAAACATTCTACAGAAAAGTGGTCGCTAGATGGGAATCGGATCTTCCTTTGACAATCTTCTCAACCCAAGAAACTTAGAAGCCAAGAATAAGAAAGAGTTTAGAAGGTAATTCCAATTCACAACTAAGACAGATTCTTACCTTTAAACCACCAAGTAGAAGCCTTCACGCTCTAGTGGTAGGAATCCTCATTTGAATGCTCATCTCACAACTCTCTCCTTGAATTTTCTTCAATAGGAGACGAAAGATCAAAGATGGAAGAAAAGATTGGGTTGGACAGTCAAAGTTTGAACTATCTTAATACAAAACACAAGAAAAAATGCCCAAAATACATAAGTAATGTTACAGTTCTGTAGCGGAGTTGGATCGTCCGTACCGATCGTGCGATTGTCCTGGATTGTGCTTTACTTAAATGGTCGACAATGACTTTTTAATAGGTAGAATAAACTTCGACTTGATGTAGAAGAGCGCATTTTCAATAGCGAAGGATAAATGACTTTCTTCTCCCAATCACACCTTACGATGAACTGTATGTAGTAGAACGCGACTTTTTCTTTCCCTTCTCCATTATTCT
>NW_021441594.1:0-4393 GCF_001605985.2 Dendrobium catenatum
GACATCATTAAGATCTTCAAATGTCTGATGAATGATACACAATCAAGGGATTCAATATCGGTCTTCCATCCAACCACTCCCCATTTACCTCTAATCTCTCACCTATTTACGGTCCATGCCACTCCAGAAATCTATAAATAGATTCCTCATTTCTTTTGAAAGGGGACCCAAGCAAGAAGAAGAAGAGCAGAATAAGAAAAGAAGAAGAGAAGGATAGGAGGGAAGAAACTCCTCCTCGACCACCGCCGGAATTCTGCCCAACTCCTAAGTGACGCCGGAATTCTGCCCGACTTTCACGGGACGTTGATATTCTGCCCAATTAAGGCTAGAGTTCTGCTTGACACTGAAGCTTCGCCTAAGTGACGCCAGAATTCTGCCCGACTTTCAAACAATGCTAGAATTCTACCCCGATCTCCAAGTGACGCTAGAACTCTGCCTAACATTGTAACTGAATTTCAATCAAGAAGTGGTTCATTGTAATCTAATCATCTTAACTTTTACGGACGAGTCCGCCTCTTGTATCTCAAGCAAACACTAGTGAAACTTTTTCAACTAGGTGTGACCCTGTGATTTTTTCTCTTTTTAGGGTTTTCTATGTAAAAATTCTTATATTCTTTCATCTTCTTTTTGTGTGCTGAATATCCATAAAACGCTAAGACGAATACTTTCTAACTCTATCGTCACGTATATTTAAGCCCATAACATATATGAATAATCTCTTGGAAGCTCTGCAACACTCATCTTCTCTATGTCTTGGTAGGAAAATTGGATTATCTAGGAGCACTTCAGCGTTGGCGCGCGCATAAGCATTACAACATTTTGTTCTTTGTATTCTAGTTTGTTTTGGCTCTCTATAACACTAGGAGTTGGGTATTTGGTCACTACAACATCGAGCTCTCTATATTTTGAATTAAAAATGAAACTTTTTGGGAGTGTTGCAACCATATAATTAGATTTATTATAAATATCAAAATCCACTGAATTTCTCTATTTTCATCTCATAACCACCATTGCTTTCATTGGTTGGAGAGGGAGAGGGGGAGGATTAATCCTAGTGAGAGAAAGTCCAATTTGAGGGTCTTCATGCTATTTTCTTCCAACAGGTCAGTCGAAAAAGTTGTCCGAATCGAGGTAAATTATATTTTTTATATCTCATATTTTTATAATATAAAGTTTTATGAGGTTTCAAGCTTTTAATGGCACAAAATGAGTATACTTTGACATTTAGGAAATTTTTGTTGAAACTCGTTCACTATGAATTAGGTTGTTAAGCCTAAATTTATGTCCCACGGCTAACCAAGAGGGGGTGAATTGATATTTTAAAAATTAATCCCTCTTTTGAGTATTTTAAACCGAAATTAAATTTTAGTGATTTTTTGTAAAAATAGTTTTTCAACCACAGTTTTAAAATAGTAAATCACAAAAAAATAAAAAGTAGCAGAAAAATAAAGACACCAGATTTATAGTGGTTCGGTCAAAACCAGACCTACATCCACTCCCCGGAGGCACCCACCGAGTATTGCACTAATACTACTAGTGACTCTCCTTTTGCACCCACAGCAAGGCAGAGAAGCCTTTACAAAAACTCTTTTCACCACTACTCGGTCCGGCAGAGAACCATCATCCTTTTACACTATCCCCAGTCCTGGCAGAGAACTGTTTGTCCTTTCTCACTCTCCTAGTGTGGGTAGAGAACCCATCGTCCTTTCGCTTCTCCTAGTGTGGGTAGAGAATCCTTCGTCCTTACACACTCTCCTAGTGTGGGCAGAGAACCCTTCATCCTTTCACACTCTCCTAGTGTGGGCAGAGAACCCGCGACTGTTCACACTCTCGAAGTGTTGGCAGAGAACCGGATCTCCTTGACAGATCTTCTTACAAGAATTCTAGAAGGAAGAAAAAAAAGAGTGAAGTAATCCCAAATCACAAGTTGAGATTCTTACCTTTGAACACCAAGCGAAGCCTTCATGCTATAGTGGTAGGAATCCTCCTTTGAATGCACTCTCACACTCTCTCCTTGACTCTTCTTTCAATAGGCATGAAGATCAATGAGCAAAAAGATTGAGTGACAGTAAAAATTGGGCCTTATATAGGAGAGACAAGAAAAACCGTCTAAAAAACTACAAATATTCAAGTCAACACGAAATGGATCGTCTCCTACGATCGTGGATCGTCCTGGATGATTTTACTTAAAGTGTCGGAAACGATCATACTGAATATTGGTGCGAACTATGTTCGTACATGATCATCATCCCGTACGAACTAGGTTCATCCGGACGAACAGTTATTTCATAGGTCGGTTCCCAAAATACCACAGAATGTAACCAACTTACTTAAGTCGGTTCCCATTGTCCTAGGACGAACAGAATTTCATCTGGACGAAATGTTTATAGAGCCCAACTCGTCCGGGGACAAAAATAATTTCGTTTGGACAAAAATTTTATAGAGCCTAGCTCGTCCTGGCACGATTATAATTTCGTTTGGACGAAAATTTTACAGACCCTAACTCGTCCTGGGATGAAAATAATTTCATCATGGATGATTAGGACTTAGAAAAAAATTTTCTCCAAAACATGTTCGTTCCATTGCTCTTATAAGGAGATAACTGACCTGATCTTCCTGTACGAATTATATTCGTTCCGTACGATCAGTACAAAAATTTTAAGATCTCCTCATGTGTGTGTGTTTATTCACTCAATTACAATCACTCCCTCTCAAACTTAATTCATACAAAAATTACAAGCTTCAAAATATAAGATATCTCATGCTGAATTTAATTTGAAGTCTTCAGTAGTTTGGAGTTCGATTTTTCTGAAATGTTAGTATACACAAGTGCAAAAAACAAATTTTCTAAGAAGTGTTAGGAGATAACTACACATAAAACAATAATATTTGGAATTATCAAAACTATACAAGTTGCAAGAATGTAAAACATGCAAATAGCAACTCTCTTAACAATTTTCATCATGTAACTTTTGGTATGTATATGCACTTATTATTCTACATATTTTGATATATTTCTTCTTAATTTTTATTGAGTATTTCTGATTTTATTTGGTTTTAAGTATTTTATTAAAATGTAGAATAATCTTCATTTGTTAGTAGATATCGAAATGACGCATCTTATAAATCACAATCCTAAGAAAACCATACAACCAATTTATTATCATTAAAATTTAGCATATATGATAAGCTCGTGGCATTAACATTGTTATGAAAGAATTGAAAGTAGGTGAACATGCACCTAGATGATCCATTGGGTTGGTGTAGGATGGTTTAGGTCAAGATTTAAACTAACTTGCTTTAGGTTGACTTGCTTAAATCTTGAATTAGTCTAGTGGTTTGATTAGCAAACTTTGGTTCTTTTAAAGCATTCCACTTGCATGCATATCTAATTATATACATGGTCAAAATTGGGTTGACCTCTGATAACCTAATCCATGAGATTGATTGGGATAAGACTATGCTAACTAGAAGAACAACATTATTGCATCCTAGAATATTTGCGGCGATAGAGAAATATGAAGTTTAATTTCTTAGTGTTCTACGAAGATTCAGCATGCACATAGATAAGAGAGAGTGTGTAGGGTTCAGAAGAGACATCATAGTTTTTATGTGGAAACTTCTAAAAAGGGAAAAACTTACGGGGCTTGGTCTAGTTTGAATGAATCCACTAGTATTTACAATCGATTACAAATGAGGCCCTTCATTGGGAGAAGGCATTGGCTTGATGCAAAAATGTACATCATATAGATCGCATTACATGGTGGGAGTTACAATTATAAACATAGACATGTTTGTTTGCTCGGTAGGACCATAGTCGATAAGATAGAGGTCAGAAAGATCATAATAGGCAGGAGATCGGGGTGGTAAGAAAGACCATTGTATTGCGATGGAGGTCAGAAGGATCGTAGTAGGTGATGGAGGTCAAAAGGACCATAGTTGGCAGGAGACAAGGGTCCAAATAACCGTAGTTGACAGTAGACCAGGGTCCGAAAGATCGTTGTCAGGTGATGGAGGTCGTAAGGATAATAGTCGGCAGGATATCGAAGTCAGAAAGACCATTGTCTGACGATGGAGGTCGAAATGACCGCAGTTGGCTGGTGATAGAGGGCAAAACGATTATAGTTAGTGAAGGAAATCAGAGGGATCGTAGTCGACAAGTGATGGAGGTCAGAAGTCTGACGATGGGCAGATGTTCGATGCCATGTAGAAATTCGATGATAGGCTGAAGTTTGGCATCATAAAGAAGTCCGATGAAAGTCCAATGATAGTCATAAGTCCGACGTCGGGTAAAAATCTAACGACTGTCAGTGGCCGGGTGGAAGTCCGACAGTGGTCAGATGCTGGATGGTGGTCCATCGATGGCCAAGCTGAATTTTGGTGGTGTTCGAAG
>NW_021441595.1:0-356 GCF_001605985.2 Dendrobium catenatum
ATGAAAGGGTGTGTTGGTTTGGCAAAGGAAGTGGTTTACCGTGGAACAATAAAAATCTGGATCTATAGCGATTAAGTGCAGCTTATCCCCAGTGGTGGATAGCCATAAAAGCTCTGCACAGTCCTGATATGTGATTTCGATTGGGCGCCGATTCACATAGGAGGTCAGGGCTGTGAAGGTGGGGTTAATGCGCAGGTTTGCATAAAATTCATGGAGGAGTTCGGAAGAAAAAGGGACAGCGAGGGTGAGTATGAAAAAAAGAGAGGTGTGGGAAAAAAGATCCATTACCGGATACGAGAGATGTGCAGGATTGATTGTTCGGGAGAGGGTGATGCCACACTCTTTGTAGCGATGGT
>NW_021441596.1:0-334 GCF_001605985.2 Dendrobium catenatum
TTTTTTACTATAACTTGGCCAATTAAAAATGGAAGAAAGAATATATATATTTTTATATAAAAGGATGGATATATTTATCCTTAAAAAAATTTCACAATCCATCACAAATTTTTAATGGATAAGATTCAAGTTGTTAATGGAAGGTGAAAATTATGTGAGCATAAGCTAATCAGATTACTAATAGCATTGGAGGCTGTCTATGATCTTAAGTTCAATTCTCGCCTACGCAATACTAACTCCCCCATGGCATAAAAGAATAATACAAAGAAAAGGTTAAAAAAATTCAATAATCAGATTATAAGTTTAAATGAAGAAAAATAAATTATGCTAAATT
>NW_021441597.1:0-264 GCF_001605985.2 Dendrobium catenatum
AAATCTTTTGATTCACAAATAGCAACAACTTTGGCATAAAATTTTTTAAGTAAACAACAAAGAATTTTGTTAACTTTTTCAAAATTTAAAAATTCTTTTCCTAAGGCATGCAATGATGTTATAATTTGAATGAACCTGGTATACAAGTCTAAAATCATTTCAAAAAGTTTCATGGAAAACAGTTCAAAATCATGCATTAACATATTCAACTTGGATTGCTAGATTTCATTAGTGCCTTCGTATATGGTGTGTAGTTTATCCCAA
>NW_021441598.1:0-277 GCF_001605985.2 Dendrobium catenatum
ATAATTAGGGCTACTTTTGATCCCTTGTTTAAAAGCTCTCTTATTTTTCCAAGGAGAGATCTTTTACTGATGTCCTGACCTGAGAGAGCCAAGAGGAGAGGGAGAGTAAGGGGGAGAGAGAAAGAGAGGATATTGTGAGGGGTTCTACAAAGATTGCTTCAAGCAAGAATCCATTGTCATCTTCTCTAGTCATCGTCCCTAGTTCTTTGGGGGTTCTATAGAGGTCTACTTCAGCATCTAATTAAGGTTCTCTGCCTGCTTCAGAAGGAAGCAAAAG
>NW_021441599.1:0-378 GCF_001605985.2 Dendrobium catenatum
TTTTATGATGAAGCCTTTATCGCATAGCTGACTGATGCTGAGCAAGTTGAATTTCAGTCCATCTATAAGTAAAACATTTTCAATCCAAAAGGTTCTTTGAGTTTCCAATTAAATCTGCGCCCACCACATTCCTAGTAGTGTTGTTTCCAAGAGTAACCTTGCCTTTAGCCTTGGCCTCCAGCAAAATGAATTGACAAGCATCTCCAGTCATGTGCCATGAGCATCCACTGTCCAGGTACCACATGCTCGCATGAGGCCTTTTGTGAGAGCAATACTACAAAATCATCAAATATTAGATTTAGGAACCCAAACATGTTTGGGTCCCTTCTTATGGAAAGTAAAATATAATGCATGTGTGTTATGTTGTGAATCATGCAA
>NW_021441600.1:0-414 GCF_001605985.2 Dendrobium catenatum
AGTAATCCCTAGGGGGTCCGTACTCAGTTCGGGCATCCTCGCCATATGGAGATTGTGGACGGGAGGGAGTGTAGAGAGCGGGGTGACCTATTCTTTCAATGTTGTCTAGTCTTTCTCCCGTATGACGTTTGAGTTCAGCTACGCTTGTTTGGGTATCCTTCATTTGTTGCGTAAGTGTTCCTAATTGGCCCATAATCATGTCCAAAGTTGCTTGCATGTGAGTTGGGTCCATGGTTAGGTGTTAACGATCACTTGGGAGGCGTTCTAAGCTAGGGCAGCAATAAAATTTCACTGAGACGCTTGCTGGAAAGTAATTCCAGCAGCTAAAACGTTTAAGGCAGCAAGTACAAACGATGGGGAATGTCTTCTAAGAGTTTCGGCTAGGGTCCGGGGCATGGGCAGCACCTAAATAGT
>NW_021441601.1:0-524 GCF_001605985.2 Dendrobium catenatum
TTAGTGCCGACCGGACGTTCCTCTACGTCCGGTCGGATGACCTGATAATTGTTCCCAAACCGAACCTCCTTTCCTTTTCTAATTTACTTTCCCTTCCTTCATGGATTCGGCCCACTCCCCCATTTACTTAATCAATCGACGGCCCAATACGTTTTCAAGCCCAAACAACAATGGGCCTTTTATTTGTAACGAGGATAAAACCAATAAATTTTAATATATGTAATAGCAGAAGTTAGTGAGCAGAAGTTGAGAGTAAACTAGCCTAATCGGTAAGAATATGTATTAAAACTCTAAGATTTATTACATAAAAATTTTAACTTACACAATAACTCTAATGGTGAGACACCCCTTAATCTTGTGCTTTAGTATAATGGCAATGGGCAATTAAATTATTGATATCATTCTCAAAATAATTAAATGATGATTGATTAAACTAGTTTTTTAAATATATTAAAGATATTGATAAATTTCATATAATCAAATAGTATAATTAGTTATTAGATTTATTATTTTAGAATAATCTC
>NW_021441602.1:0-238 GCF_001605985.2 Dendrobium catenatum
ATCGAGCTATCTCGACAAGCCAATGAGTCAAGTTAGGCCGAGCTCGAATTTAAGCTTCAACTTGTAGTTCGATTAGCGCAAATCACAAGGTCGTTAGCAAGACGGGTTCAAGCTGGCTCATAATCTGGCTTGGCTCGCTCGCTATTTTGAGATCATGTGCCATTCTATACAGTTTTGAGATCATTTGCTATGCTATATTGCTATATAGTTTTGAAATTGATAATGAGTTTTTTTTTTT
>NW_021441603.1:0-411 GCF_001605985.2 Dendrobium catenatum
TAAATTAAATATTTTAATTTTTTGATAATATTTATATAAAATAAATATTTTTTATGTTTTTAAAATAATTTTAACAGATTTTAGAAGAAATCTGTAATTAAAAATAACTTAAAAAACTGAATTAAATCATTTTTAATTATCTGGCGGCGGAAATGCCACGCGGCGGCCTATCATTTGCGGAGTCAGACCGCGCGGCGGCGCCAATGATTGGCGGCGGCGGTCTGACACACGTCGCTCACTGGTCGCTTCACGCGGTTTACTAAACCGCGTGATGGAATGAGCGGTCCAGATTAAATCCTGCGCTTCTGATCTCGCTGAGGAGATCGGACGGTGGGATTTCGATCCCGTGCTTCCGAATCAAAGGCTCAGATACCGCTGGACGAAGATCCGAGCGCTGCATCAAAAACACGG
>NW_021441604.1:0-210 GCF_001605985.2 Dendrobium catenatum
AAACAGATTGACAACTTGAATGCCTTGTCTCAAAGGGTAAGAAGGGGACAATAATTGAAGCCTCCTTCACCAAAAATCCTATTACAACATTTTCTTACCCAATGAGATACATTGATTTCCTCTTTGTTACTAAGCATTTTGTTAATAGTCTTATTTAATGTAAATAATAAAATTTATATGTTAAATATATAAATAAAAATTATTGAATTG
>NW_021441605.1:0-1179 GCF_001605985.2 Dendrobium catenatum
ATCTTCCTTGTATAAGAGTGTTAATTTTTTTTTTTTTACTCTTATACTTGGAAGATGATTTTACAACTGAAATAATAATTACAAGATTCAAGTAAAGGAAGCCTCTTAAAAAAAATAAAAAAAAAAGTGAAGAAGGAAAATAAAAGAAAAGAAAAAAAGAGACACATTCATTAAATGTGTAACAAAAAAAAAAGTGGCTTCCCTTTCTAATTCTTAAATATCAAAGGACCTATTTATTCTTTAGTATTTTTAACACTTGATTTTAAGAATTCAAAATTTTGGTTCATCATCAAGAATTGGTGTTCTATTAGATGTAAAATACAAATATCATCTACAAGATTTGAAAATTTTGAATTTCTACCTCTAATTTGATTCTCTTTTGATATGATTCTTAATTTAATGAAAACATAAAGAAGGAAACCCCAATTTTACTTGTAGGGAGCTTTGATCTGGGTTAACAAAATCTAAATCTCAAGACCTCTAGTTAGAAAACTTTAGTAGGTTAGTTCATATATTCAAATCATTATTAAGAAAAATCACATAGATGATCAATCTAAATAGAATTATAATAGTGCTGGTTATATATTTTTGGGTTTCACATATCTAACCTAATTGAACTGTATAAACAAACCATGATCCAAAACTCTTTAACTCTCTTTTAGACATCTGCCAATTTGAATGAGATTCTAGACAGGGTCCTGATACTAGGTGATATATAGTGATATTTATGGATATAAAGATCACTTTCTTTAGATTCAAAATTGAAACTAAACTAAAAGACATCCCTTAATTGGTTATGGGATGATTGTCTAATGTTCTCATTCACTATTGAGTATATATCATACAAATTTAAATCTATTATTGACTGAATTAGGATGTTAGAACATGAGGGGTTCTATCCTTAGTGATGTCAATGATATCTTTATTTGAATCTTTGTCAAACTTCAAAACAAAATCAAGCTACAGTTTGACCTAGTCCATTATTGACTAATCTTGGATGTTAGAATTGGAGGGATTCTATTCCCGATAAAGTCTATGATGGCTTCGTCAAATAGATATAAAATTCAATTTAAGATATATCTTCACTTTACCATAAAACTAGAATCGAATGTTAGAGTTTAAACAACTCTATCCCCCTTAAGGAATCTTTCTATAGCATTGAAATTCAAAATATTTGAA
>NW_021441606.1:0-226 GCF_001605985.2 Dendrobium catenatum
CAAAAATATGTGTGAAAATTAAGGATCTAAGATGGAATAAAATGTCAAAAGATTATTTTACCATGACAACATTCATCAACCAAGTGGGATAGTGCACTTCCCATATAAATTTGGCTTCCAAAAGTTTATCCACTTCTTGCTCGACCGCTTGTTGATGATCTGGTGCAAAGTTTCATTTCATATGTATAATTATCTTGCACGTCAGATTGACTTTGAGGGAGTGTAC
>NW_021441607.1:0-426 GCF_001605985.2 Dendrobium catenatum
TGTGTTCTTTCTTATTATTTGCTTCCGCATTTAATTTTTGCATTTTGTTTTCTTTGTGGTGATTTTGGTTTGAGTTTTATCTTTGGTTTTAAAGTTGTCCAATTCACCTCTCTCTTTGTTAGCCTTGGGCCAGTTCTATAGGGCTTTACATCCCTAATGAACTTTCAAGAGGTATCAGAGCCGTATTCATAAAATAAGTTTTTAAAAGCTTTTGAATTTTTGATCAATGGCTAATCGTAATGTTGCAGAAGGTTATTCAATCACTAGACCTCCTTTATTTGAAAATATGTAATTTGATTTTTGGAAAACTCGCATGTCTATTTTCTTACAATCGATTGATTTTCGCATGTGGCATATGATTTTAACTGGTTATTCATCACCGTCACGTAAGTTAAAACTGATATTCCTTTTAATCAATGGAATAAG
>NW_021441608.1:0-580 GCF_001605985.2 Dendrobium catenatum
GCCAGCCGAGCCGAAACCCTAAACCACTAAAATGGCTCGTTCTTTCGATCCAGTCTACTAAATTAATTGAAATTTTAAACCTAGATAACATAGGTGAACAAAAATCATGGGGATATAATATAAATATTAATACGAGCTTAATAAAATGCTAATTAAACCTAGGTGTCCTAAGCTAGGTTTGGGATTTTACCTCAATCCAACCAGTGGAATCGGCAGATCTTTGTTTTTCTGAGCTTGTTGACTGTCCATGTTTAATATTGTAGAAGACGCCTCGAGCTCACGACCCCTGGATCGAGCGCAATGGAAGCTTGGACGGATTGCCTTTGTCTCACCGGAAAGACGATCGCCAGCGACCTTTACTGGTGAGATTGAGCTAGGATTAAATGGAGGGATGTCTGGAGAGCTTAAAGGAACTGGTGGACGGCTATGGAGTTATTTTGGAA
The DNA here is from genome assembly GCF_001605985.2 of Dendrobium catenatum. Taxonomy (NCBI): domain Eukaryota; kingdom Viridiplantae; phylum Streptophyta; class Magnoliopsida; order Asparagales; family Orchidaceae; genus Dendrobium; species Dendrobium catenatum. Next base: position 444 of record NW_021441608.1, read on the forward strand.
GAGAGATAGGGCTAGATCGAGAAAAAATGAGGGCCCCAAAGGAGGTTTTGCCCTATTCAATTGTCCCCAGGCCAAATTAAAGGCTGGGATTGACTGGAATGGCTCCTAAGATCAAGCCACCTGTCCCTGGGGTGGTT
>NW_021441609.1:0-288 GCF_001605985.2 Dendrobium catenatum
AAAATTTTAATATTATATTTCTATCACTTATAAAAAAATTAATATCAAATATATCACTCATATATTTTATTCTTACCATTCATATCATCCTATATAAACTTTAATTTTGCATTCAATACATCTATATTTGTTCTATTAGTGGTAAACATGCAATATTAAAGTTTAGATATTAGATATATAAATAGCATGAAATAAAGTGGTATGTATGTAAATCCCCCATTGTTTAATTACCCTTGATACGTCATCAAAATATTATCTTGATTGGGCACGAATCTCGATGCAAAATCA
>NW_021441610.1:0-1265 GCF_001605985.2 Dendrobium catenatum
CACACAAATCTGACTCCGATTCTTCCGGGTCTGAGAGTGATGAAGTTGCCTTCATCTTAAGGCAATTCAGAAAATTTCTAAGGAAGAAGCAAAAGCATCATTGGAGAAAAGGTAAGGATAACAAATATTCTAAAGGATCTTCTGATGTTGTTTGTTATGAATGCAGGAAGCCTGGACATGTGAATGCCGACTATCCTACACTTCAAGATTACTAAAGCAAAGGAAAGGGTGAGAAGAAACCCAAGTTCAGGAAGGAAAAGAAAAGACTCCAAAAGGCATTTTGGGTGGATTCTACATCAGATTCATCAGAGACGGAACCAGAAGATGAGAAAACAAAACTATGCTTGATGGCAGATGATCATCTCGATCAAGAAGAGGTATGTGAACTTTCCTACGATCAACTTCTTGAAATTTCTGAAAAAATTCATGCATCATATAGGAAACTCAAGAAAACACATGCAAGCTTAAAATTGGAATTTTTTGAGTCATAAAAAAAGCATGCAATTTTGACTAAAGATCACTTAACAATTGATTCAAATCATATGGCTCTACTTGATAAATTTGATGAGTTAAACAAAAAGCATTGTGAATTAATTGAAGAGCATAAGTCACTAAAAGTCACACACACCTCACTTGAATCTGATTTTAAAAAGTCTAAAGAGATGGAAAAAAATTTAAGGATTGATAATGATGCCCTAATAATATGTGTGAAAATAACTAAAAGTTATTTTCACTGACATTGGTTAGAGACTAAGTGACCTATACTAGATATTGGACCAGTGAACTTTCTTTTAAATATTATCATTTAATGTTATACTCTACTAATTCATGTGATTCACTGATTAAAAGTTATTACTGTGTCGACATGCAAATAGTGATGACTCTGTTTACTGTGCCAACAATTGTCAACAACTAACTTATTTTAAAAAAAAACACTACGTTGCCATAACTTTTTTACTTATTTGGTGTGATTATAAAATTGCATGTTATTGATTCATTATTATTGTATGACTTAACTAGTACTGCACTGATTTATTATTATTATGTGGATTTACTTTTGCTATTATTGTCACCTTTTTACTATTACTGTCACCAATGATATTGTTACTGAATCACTGATTTTGATACTGATTTACAAATACTACTATTTTTTACTAATTTGTTTTCACCAATTACAGGATATAATGACCTTATGATTTTTGTTTTGATGGTCTTCATCGAGATTTTAGTTTTAATGATTTATAAGATTTCTTTAGTGATTAAAT
>NW_021441611.1:0-472 GCF_001605985.2 Dendrobium catenatum
TCATAAAGAACTAATATTTGGTCAAGAATATTACTAGGATTCATTCTCAAATTTTGTTTTTTCAGTGAGGATTTGGTATAGGTCCTCTACATGGAAATTTTCCAGCTAAATGACATTTCTAGTAAAATGTTATGACTAGGGCCCTCTAAACCAGATGGTTTTTCACCAAATGACATAAATGAATTATGGTTATGGCCACAGCTCATATGCTCCACAATAATAAAAAATCTATAAGAAATAAATCAATAAAATATGATTGATAGGGCATGAAACCCTTAATTAACTAAGGTGGATTAAAATTTATCCCCTTAGAAAATATTAACCCTAGGTCTATATCGCACCCTTAAATGATGCAACCTATGAGTGCTGACAACGATCCTTCTATCACCTTTGTTTGACTACCTCCTCTTACTAAGTAAACCAGTTAACATGATGACCTGGTACTATAGTACCATGGGATCTTAATCAGGTT
>NW_021441612.1:0-304 GCF_001605985.2 Dendrobium catenatum
AAAGAAGAAGAAGGGACAAGATTAGGATTAAGGATTTTACAACCAGCTTTAGTGTGCCCCAAAGAAGAGCAATGCACACAATAATCCGAAATATCCTCAAAAACCAAAGACGGAACGTAACCAGAACTTTCCGGCCCAACCCAAATTTTATCAGGAAATTTTTTGGACACATCAATCTCTACCAACACTCTAGCAACAGAAGGTCGGGAACTAGAGGATCTAGCATTATCAATTTTTAAAGGCTTGCCAAAAATCGTTTCAAGGCCATGCAAAATCCGAGGAGCATACAGGTGAGTGAGGCCTT
>NW_021441613.1:0-270 GCF_001605985.2 Dendrobium catenatum
CTCATCATAATTTTATAAAATTAAATAAAATTATAAAAAAAAAAGCTACTAGACCATAATATAACATCAAAATAAAGTGCACTTGCGCATGTCAATAAAATTATTCAGTGCGGATGTCGAACACCATCCAGAGATCAACCAGAATGCGTCACGTCACACCCAGCTCGGTATCCGGCTCGGTACTGACGATGTGGGGCATTCTGATTGATCTTCGGACGATAAACTATTCTCGGCGTCTGTTGAGTCCAGTAATTAGGTTGTTAAGCCTAA
>NW_021441614.1:0-210 GCF_001605985.2 Dendrobium catenatum
CTAGAACAATCATATCAATAGTCATACGCATATCAATGCAATCTATCAATCTCAGGAAAATCGGCAGTCGTACGAAAATCGGGCAGAGTAACGGCAGTCGGTCAAATTTACACAAAAATCCCGCAAAAAGACACAATTTCCAAATTCTTCCAAATTACAGTAGAATATCTATAACATCAATATAAGACTATTATTCTATAGAATCCAAAT
>NW_021441615.1:0-807 GCF_001605985.2 Dendrobium catenatum
GAGTTTGATAGGGAGAAGATCCTGTAAGGGGGTGGAACTCAAGGGAGCGTGGTGGGGGATCCACACGGTTGCTCCGGCAAACTCGCACCTTAGTACCATCGTATTCAAGGCTTGTCTCGAGGTAAGTTCACCAAAGAAGATGATCTCTTTGGTGTCAAAGGACCTGGCGACTCCGCCGCACCAGGGAAGGTGGAAGTGATTTTGTAAGGGCATCTCCGCCTAGCTGTGTGGGCTAAAGTAGAGACACTTGTTTTAGTGAAATACTTGGAGGGTGCCTCCAAGGAGTGGACGTAGGTCATGGTTTGACCGAACCACTATAAATCCGGAGTGTTTTTTTCTTATTATCGCTTTCGCATTTATTTTTCTTCCGCACTTTGTTTGTGGTAATTTTGGTTGGAGTTTTATCTTTGATTTTATAGTTTTCCAATTCACCTTTCTCTTTGTTAGCTTGGGACTAAGTTCATAAGGGCTTAACATCCCTAATGAACTTTCAAATGGTATCAGAGCAGTTTTTCAAAAAATAAGTTTTTAAAAGCTTTTGAATTTCGATCCATGGCTAATTTTTCAAATCGTAATGTTACAGAAGGATATTCAATCACCAAACCTCCTTTATTTGAAAATATGTCATTTGATTTTTGGAAAACTTGCATATCTATTTTCTTGCAATTGATTGATTTTCACATGTGGCATATGATTTTAACTTGTTATTCATCACCATCATGAATTATTAATGGAGTTAAAATTTATATTCCTTTTAGTCAATGGAACATGGAAGAACAACTCAATGCTCAATTGAATGCAAAGTCT
>NW_021441616.1:0-252 GCF_001605985.2 Dendrobium catenatum
GAGAAGCCTTTACAAAACACTCTTTTCACCACTACCTGGTGCGGCAGAGAACCGTCATCCTTTTACACAATCCCTAGAGTTGGCAGAGAATCATCCTTCCTTTCACACTCTCCTAGTGTGGGCAGCGAACCCTTCATCCTTTCTCACTCTCCTAGTGTGGGCAGAGAACCATTCGGCTGTTCACACTCTCCAAGTGTAGGTAGCGAACCCTTTGACTGTTCACACTTTCCAAGTGTCAGCAGAGAACCGGAT
>NW_021441617.1:0-237 GCF_001605985.2 Dendrobium catenatum
CTTCTCCTTCCCTTTTCTTCTTTAAAATAAACCCTTGCCCTTGCGATTCCGTGGCTGTTTTTTGGGCTTTTGTGCTGGATGATTTCCGTGCCATGGCCCCTTGTTTTTCTGGCTGGCTGCTGGTTTTCCGAGCTAGGGGCCTTTCCGTGTCTTTTGGCGCCTCGGTTATGTGCGGGCCTCTTTGGTTCCCGTGGCTGCTTCTTCGGTTCCCTGGTTGGGCTGTTTTCCGTGAAATGC
>NW_021441618.1:0-299 GCF_001605985.2 Dendrobium catenatum
TATAACTTATAAGCAGCTTTAAAGCTACTTTTGACTTCGCGTTTGCACTCTGTGGATGACTCTTTTCTCTGTGGTATATCAGGAACTGAAAAGGTTTCCGACTCTCCAATCTGAAATAGCAGCCGCTTCCTATCAATCATTGGAAAGATTCAGAGAAGATGGAAAGAAGACGGTAGCTCGCTTGGTGGACATGGAAGCATCTTATTTAACCGTCGAATTCTTCCGCAACCTCCCACAGGAAGTCGATAAAGGAGGCAATACTGCCAGCTCTACAGTGGATCGATATACGGAAGGACATT
>NW_021441619.1:0-227 GCF_001605985.2 Dendrobium catenatum
AATTGTGCGGAGGGCTTGCCATGCCTCCTTAGCCGTTTCCTTCACATTGAGTTGAAGAAGAGTCTCATCGCTAATTGCTTGACAAATCATCGCAAAAGCCGATTTGTCCTTCCTCCGATCTTCAGTCCCTTCCTCGAAGACCTCCCACAATCCTTGCGCTTCCATGAGAATCTCCATCTTCATGGCCCATACCGCATAATTCATCTTCGTCAGTAATGGGAGTTGCA
>NW_021441620.1:0-600 GCF_001605985.2 Dendrobium catenatum
TAATTCTTCCAATTCCCATCATGTAATATGATGTACATTTGCTAAATCAACCCAAGACCTTCCCCCAATGAAGGGCTTCATTTATAATTAACTGCAAATAATAGTGGATTCATTCAAACTGGGTCAGACCCTGCAATTTTTCCCCTTTTCAGGAATTTCCACGTAAAAACTCTTGTATCTCTTATGAATGTTACTCCCTCACATTTTTCTGCTCGTGTACTGGATCTTAGTACAAAGCTAAGACATTAAATTTTAGATTTCTCTACCGCAACAAATATTCCAAGACACAACAAAAATAATACATTGAGATTCGTGCCAAGTAAGTGAATTTTTTAGATATGTATCAAGTATATTACAATTTTAAGATAATTAATCTCATTCATATTGATTATATAGACCAAATCATCAGAATTTAGAACTTATCATTTTGAAGGCAATGAAAGAGAATTTGAATCCCATATCTGGAAGCACAATAAAAGAGAAATATATACATATAAATACATAAAAATATAAATACTATCCTTATTTTTAATTAAAACCCCTCTTTTCAGTTCACCGAAAGTAAACCCTCTTAACATAATGAGAACTTTTATCATCCTA
>NW_021441621.1:0-281 GCF_001605985.2 Dendrobium catenatum
GGGGTGCCTCCAAGGAGTGGACGTAGGTCAAGGTTTTGACCGAACCACTATAAATTCGGTGTGTTCTTTCTTTTTACTGTTTTCGCGTTTTAATTTCCGTATTTATTATTGTGGTGATTTGGATTGTGTTTTGGTGTTAAAGTTTTCCAATTCACCTCTCTCTTTAATTAGCTTGGGACTAAGTTCAAGAGGGCCTAACATCCCTAACAAACTTTCATGCATCAGCAAGGAAGAATTCAAACTGAATTTATAAAATTAAGAATGAAGATGGAATGGTAACA
>NW_021441622.1:0-300 GCF_001605985.2 Dendrobium catenatum
GAAGCATTTTGATCCCAGCAATCTAGCTGTAAATTTTTAAAATCAAATAGCATATTTATTTTAGGTAAAATAGAGAGGAAATCATTTATAAACGCATAAATTTGATAGTTAAAAAAATCATATTAATTTTTTAATTAAACGTATTTTAAAATTTAGGTATTTCTCTCCATAAATAATTACGAAGTTAAAATTTTATTTATAAAAAAAATGTGATAATAAAATTTTCTAATAACTATATTCTAATAAACTTAATTATCAAAAGCTTATTTTCATTTTAAAAATTTTAAATTTAATATTTTG
>NW_021441623.1:0-244 GCF_001605985.2 Dendrobium catenatum
CAATACGGAAATCCAAAGTCAATAAAGCCAATCAATGCAGCGGCAGGCGAATCGATAAATCAACTCAATCGCGAAGAAATCCGCACACAATAGGAAATCGATCAATTCGTCAAATTAATCAAATCGTCGAATCAATCAATCCGTTAAATCAATCGCTATCAAATCAAATTAATCTATTCAATGAAATCAGACGAGGAAAGCAGGACAATGAATCTCAATCTATTCTAACAGTGATTCCAGGTAG
>NW_021441624.1:0-257 GCF_001605985.2 Dendrobium catenatum
TTTCTTCTACATTATTTGTTATTGGCTAGTTTAGCTCTTTTAATTTTGGTCAAAAATATGATTTCATGAAAATAAATTTGTTTACCCATTATTTTTATTTATTTTAAATTCCTGTTAAAATTGGACCTAAAGATTATAGTACTTATTTTCATTTCGAAATGAGCATATACGTGAAAAGGTTGGAATAGCTCCAGTAGAAGATAAGATTAGAGAGAATCGTCTTAGATGGTTTGGTCACATAAAAAGGCGGCCTTCCG
>NW_021441625.1:0-680 GCF_001605985.2 Dendrobium catenatum
GATTTTTGTTCAACTCACACGAAACCTAGGGCAGCCGACGGAGTGAGATTCGGAGTGAGATCGACGGCAGCAAGTCACAGCAAAGGTTGACCGAGCGAGAGGCGGTCGGTGTGGGCTTGGCGGTCGGAGATACTTCATCGGCGGTGACAAACGGAGCGCAATCCAGATGCAGGCGGAGGCGACGGGAGAGCGACCGAAATGAGAGAGAGAGAAGGAGAGAATAGAAATAATTTGCGAGTTGTGGGTCTGTTCGTTTTAGGGCATTTACCGGCGGTCTTCCGGCGGTCCTGAATGCCGGTCTAATTAAAACTTATCAGCGGCGGTGCAGCCGCCGTTAAACCGCCGATTTTATATTAACGTCCGACGGTTTGCCAGCGGTTTATAAACCGTCGATAGTACCTGCGGCTTTACAGAACAAACCCACCGGTAGGCCGCCGGTAAATGCCGGCGGCGAAACCGCCGGCCAAATCGCCGTTAAAATCGGCGGTCAATAAACCGCCGGTTAGAACCGCCGGTAATCGGCATTTTTTGAAAGTTCGTTAGGGATGTTAAACCCTATAGAACTGGCCGAAGCTAACCAAGAGAGAGGTGAATTAGAAAACTATAAAATCAAAGATAAAACTCCAACCAAAATCACTACAAACAAAGTGCGGAAATTAAAACGCGGAAGCAGTAAAAAG
>NW_021441626.1:0-214 GCF_001605985.2 Dendrobium catenatum
AGTTGCTGTCAAACTGTTAACGAACTGCCGGAAGAGTAAGACATCATTTCCCCCCGTATTCCCGTAAGTGGCCTTGAACTGCGCTAGGTGCTGTCGGGGATTATTAGTGCCATTGAAGGTATGGAATTTTGGGACCGAATACCCTTTTGGGTACGGCACTTGGTCATATTCTGCAGTATATGGGCGACCTTTGCCAATCAACTTTTTTGCTTGA
>NW_021441627.1:0-783 GCF_001605985.2 Dendrobium catenatum
TTTCGGAGATTTATTTAGGGAATTGATAGATTGAGGAATTAGATACTTGACCTACCATCCGATCTCTATTCCCGCCTCGCCTACGCGAGCTCACCGGGCCGGGTCGTGACATCTTTGGACCTTGATGGCCCTCTTTCAACATTGAACATGATATGTCCTTAAATAACAATTGAGTAAACACTTTGAAATGCAAATCTCTGATCTTCAACTCATCACCTCTCCTTCTAGTAGTAAGATAACGAAGAATTTTAAATATATAAGAACATTTCAAAATTGAGAGAATTTTAAATTCTTAAAGTTTTAAAACCCGAGAGTTATTTAAAAGTTTTTTGAAAGCAATGAAATTTAGAGTTGGTTTATTGATTGATTATTTGATTAATCAAATGAGAAAATCTTACAATAAAAATGCCGTAAATAAAAGGAAGGGGTGGGGGGAGATAAGTTTTTTTTTACTAAATGACATATACAACATTGATTGTCAACTCTCCAAAAATCTCTATAAAAACTCTCAAACATAAACTCTCCAAAACTCTCAAACTCCTCAAATCTCTCGTACAAACTGCTCTCCAAAGCCCTCATGTATAAACTTTTACGGCTACTTGTGGACCCTATCTCCTGAACTGTTGCAAGCACCACTTGCCTGTAAACAAGCAATCAAAAAATTAATGCAGCATAAATAAATTAAATCAATGCGGGAAAGTGGTAAATCCAACTACTGCAAGTAAAACAAAGTACTGAAAAGCTGGAAATGTTAAGAAAACAGGAAAAGTACTGAACTGTTGT
>NW_021441628.1:0-720 GCF_001605985.2 Dendrobium catenatum
CTTGGAAACGCTTCTGTTTTATATTTTTTATTCATTGTGAACTGTATCTTTCTTCGCATCTTTTATTTTTCATTAATTTTGCCATTTGCTTTGCCAAGTTATTGCGATAAAGATAATGATGACAATGACAATGCTGCTGGTTTACCTCACCTTCTTCTGTTTAAGTCTTGGTACCTTTCAGAAATGTTTCATATAAATGAAATTGAGTGAACGCTGGTCTCATTTTAGTGGTCTTGGGCTAGTTTCATTTTAGAATGAGTTTAGGGAAAATTATACGCAAATTGGTCTGTTTACGAAACTAATGTTTGGTCTGAAAAGAAAAGAAAAGGAAAAAAAAAACTACCGAACCCTTCTATTTCTCATGCCACTATCAAGTCTAAGTTGTTGAAATTGAAACATATGGGTCGAGATTTAGTTATATTTTTTTAAATGTGGGCGATGTTTTATAAATAGAGGCAGTTGGTTATGTGACATATAAATAATGAGAAAAAGATCAAAATTGTCCCTTAACTCTTTGAGGGGAATTAAAATAGTCTTAATCTATTTTGAGGGATTGGTCCCTCAACTCATTAAAATGGGAGCATTTTGGTTATGCAATTTAAAAATAACCGAAAAATCGGATGGCAGAATAATCACAAAAACAATAATAAAAAAGAGAGAACGATAGTTGCCTTCACATCGAGTGAGCTCTTGTCAATGCGTCCGATCCAACAGGTAGAA